>NW_006399821.1:13456100-13457609 GCF_000299155.1 Elephantulus edwardii
TGGACCAATAGACAACATCATGACAGACTGAAGTTGTTAATAGTTTAATTTTACTCAGATCCTCTATCAACCCACAACGGCAGCAGTCAAGAAATCAAAAGATCTGTTGCATTGGGGATAACTACTGTCAAAAACTTCTCCAAAGTTGTAAAGAACAAAGATGTCAATTTAAAAACTAAAGTGAGGAAAACATCCTTGGAGGAAAAGTCCTTGCCTCCACCACTGCAGGGCCATCCCAGGCGCCAAACAAGACATGAGAGTTTGGGACCGAAAGCTACAAGCAGGGGGAAGACTTTCTCAGCTTTCTGTGAGGAGGAGAGCTGATTTGAGACACCCCTGCACATAAACTGCTTAAGTTTGCACCCCTGATCTTGCACCACTTAGACGACAAAGGAAGACATTAGGCTTCAGGAGTGAAAGTATTAGCAAGCGAGACACTCTTTTCCAGAGCCAGCACTTTAGGTGTGTAGAGAGGGGACTGAAACTTCCCTGGGGAAAAGTCTCTCCATTTGGGGATCCTTGCTTTCTTAACTTCAGGGTCATCCCAGGTTCCAAAAAGGACAAGAGAATTTGGGACAGAGAGCTACAAGCAGGGGAAAGACTTTCCCAGCTTTCTCAATTGGCACATGGAGCTGCAAGAAAGAGAGCTGACTTGGTAACCCCCTGGACATAAACTGCTCACATGGAGCATCTGATCTTGCCACTCCTCAGCTGAAGGAGGACAACAGAGTTTGGCAGAGGGGACTACAATCAGGTGAGATTTCTGCAGTACTGCTATTCAGATCAGATAGAAACTGAAGGACTTAAGAAAAGGCAAATTTTCTTTAAAAGGACTTTCATTAGAGTGAGTGGCTCACTCCATGTTGTTGTTGTTGTTATGTGCCATCGAGTCGCTTGCGACTCATAGTGACCCTATGTACAAGAGCCCTAACTACCGTTCTATTCTGTGCCAACCTCGCCATCTCAATCACCCTCATTCCGACCACTCTACTCACAATTGATCCATTTCATCGAGGGTCTTCCTGTCCTTCACTGCCCTTCCACTCTTCCAAAATGATGTCCCTCTCCAAGGACCAGTCCCTCCTTGCAACATGCCCAAAGTATGTCAGAGAAAGCTTAAGAATCCTTGACTCCAAGGAGCATTCTGGTTCACCCACTCCAGGACAAACCAGTTTGTTCTCCTAGCAGTCCATGGTATATTCAACACTCTTCTCGAGTACCACAGCTCAAAGGTATCAATTCTCCTTTTATCATCCTCATTCACTGTCCAACTCTCTGATGCATAGCACGTAATTGCAAAGACTATAGCCTGGATCAGGCGCATCTTAGTCTCCAGCCTGACGTCGTTGCTCTTCAGTACTCTTGAGAGGTCCTCAGCTGACTTTCCCATTGCGATTCATCTCTTGATTTCCTGGCTGCTTCTACTAAGAGTGTTGACTGTGGAACCAAGCAAACTAAAACTGTCAACTATCTCAATCTCTTCACCATCCATACTGATGCTGCCAATTG
>NW_006399821.1:13458194-13488136 GCF_000299155.1 Elephantulus edwardii
TGTTCGATAATTTCCACACTCTGTTGGGTCACCTTTCTTTGGAATGGGAACAAATATCTATCTCTTCCAGTCTGTTGGCCAGCTGACAACAAAACAAAAAATAAACAAACAAAAAACCCACCCAAAAAACCAAAAAAAACCCACTCAACCAAACATGTAGCTGGATGGGCAGCAACATTGAATATTGGTCTTTTGGTAACTGGTAAATGTCTTTCATCTGTTCTTTTCTGTAAAATGCTTGTCTGTCAGATACTATTATATATATTTAAAAACTGAGACAGACTAGGAAAAAGGATTGGTCATCCACTTCCAAAATGACAAGCCTTCAAAAACCCTATGTACAATAGGGCTCACCCCATAGAGTGGGTATTTTAAGCTGGCAGCTAATCAATATCATTGCACAGACAAGAACTGCCAATAACTTATGTAAACACTATAGCAATGACGCAATACTTCAAATAATGCCAAGAAAATTTTCAAATAATGCCAAGAAAGTAGTAGACAACTTCAAACACTGTAAAAAAACAAATTAACTCTTCCTCAAAAAAGTAGAGAATATTGCAGACCCAATGACTACCCCAGAGTCAAGAAGGCAGAAGATATATGTTAATGTGGAGGCATTCAAATAGCTACAGAAGAAAGTACAAATGATTGAAGAAACAATGGAAGTGACAAATAAAGGGAATATAAAAAATGCAGAAAACCAAAGAACCATATTGATGCAAAATATTTGAGCAGCTATGGAAGAAGGTCCAAATGATGGGAGAAACAATGGAAGATATTAAGAAAGCAAATGCTCCAGAGACAGGAAGCCAGAAGAAATATATCTATGAAGAAAAACTTGCACAACTACAGAAGAAAATGCAAGAGATGGAAGAAATACTTGAAACTACAGATAAAGAGGTGTAAGAATTTAAAAAATCATCATAAGACAGAGAGGGTACAGCCAATACAGTACTGGAAATAATAGAAATATATGAAAATGCTATCTAGGATATTAAGATCAAAATGGCAGACGTGTCTAACATGCTGGAGGGACAAGAAAGTAGAACAGAAAAATTAGAACAGAGAATCAGTGAGCAGGAAGACAAGAGCTTCAGTGGAAACCTAATGGAAGAAAAGTCAAAGATAAGACATAAAGTATAGGTGTAGACATGGCATGTTGTTGTTGTTGTTGTTATGTGCTGTCGAGTCATTTTCAACTCATAGCGACCCTATGCACAACAGCCCTAAACCCTGCTCTATCCTGTGCCAACCGCACTGCCTCTGACACACCCATCCCGATTACCCCAGTCACCGAATCAATCCATCTCATAGAGGGTCTTCCCCTCCTGCGCTGTCCCTCCACCCTCCCAAGCATGATGTCCCTCTCCAAGGACCCGTCCATCCTGGCAACATGTCTAAAGTATGTCAGATGAAGCCCCAGAATCCTTGCCTCCAAGGAGTAGCTTGGTTTAATCCTCTCCAAGACGAATCTGTTTGTTTTCCTGGCAGTCCATGGTACATTCAGTACTCTTTTCCAGCACCACAGCTCAAAAGCATCCACTCTCCTTCTGTCCTCCCTAGTCATTGTCCAACTTTCTGATGCATAACAAGCGATTGCAAATACCATGGCCTGTATCAGGCGCACCTTAGTCTCCAGAGAGACACTGTTGTTCCTGAGTACTTTAGAGAGGTCCCTAACAGCAGACTTTCCCATCGCGATACGCTTTTTGATTTCCTGACTGCTGGCACCAAGAGTGTTGACTGTGGAGCCGAGCAAACTGAAGCTGTGAACAATCTCAATCTCTTCGCCATTCATCCTAATGCTGCCAATTGGTCCAGTGGTGAGAATCTTTGTCTTCTTGACATTGAGCCTCAGTCCATACTGAAGGCTGCAGTCCCTGACCCTTTGCAGCAAGTGCGTGAGGTCCTCCTCAGTTTCAGCAAGCAGGGTTGTGTCATCTGCATAACGCAGATTATTAATAGATCTTCCACCAATCCTGATGCCACAATTCTCCTCATAGAGCCCAGCTTCTCGGATAATCTGCTCTGCATACATGTTGAAAAGGTATGGAGACAGGATGCATCCCTGGCGTACACCCTTCCCAATTTTGAACCATGCAGTGTTACCCTGCTCTGTTCTGACTACTGCCTCTTGGTCCAAGTACAGGTTTCGCATTAGCACAATTAAATGTTCTGGGATTCCCATTCTTCTCAGAGTCAGCCACATGGCATAAGATGATTAAAAAAAAATGGTAAAATTACTAAGCAATTAACAGTTACCAGATAGTCTTGTCAATAAAAGCTCAAGAACAACTCCTACATGCAAGAAAGTAATTGTCTAACTAGGACTGTTTGCATAAAGAGAAGAAAGAGCTTATCTAAGAGAATGTCTATCCTGCTTCTTTTATCCCACAAGGATAAAAGATTCTCTAGTAACATCTCTAGTAATTCTCAAGGAAGATTCTCTAGTAATACAATGGTTAAAACATTTACTGCTTACCAAGATGTTGGTTCTAATCCACCAAGCTTGCTTAAAGACTCCTAGTCGGCCTCCATAACGATGCACAACCTTAGAACCCCATAGCAAGTCTAATCTGTCCTGGGGGGGGGGGTGTCATTATGAGACAGAATTAATTAGATGGCAATAAGTATAGGTATCTTCTCCATTTCAGTCTCCTGCTGATGTTTCCCCATTAACCAGGCCTGGCAGCAAATAAGGGGGCTTGATTCCATGGATCACAATGACCAGCCTCCCTGAGCAGGACCAGGGTAAAAAGAATGGATCTGGAAGGGGTAGAAAATGTCCTATGTAGAGAGCTAAGACTACATCTGTAGTTAATGAAAGACAAAATAAATAAAATTAACAATAAAAAAACCCTAATGCCTATAACTTAGAAATTACACAGAAAAGGAAGTAACTCTTGTAAAGTCATTACCTCTGGGTAGCAGAAAGAGTTGGGAGAAAGTCTGTGTGAAAGCACTGTTTTTCATTATAAATCTTGGTATTGTTTTGTTTTTAAGTATAGGTGTGCATATTACTTGATTAGAAATAAAACATAGTGAAGTGGTAAAGAGAAAATGAAAAAAAAAAAAAAGAAAGACAGAGAGGGAGACAAAGGGGAAGGAAAACACCCTAATTTTGTCTTCAAAACAAAGGTAAATTTATATCTTGTCAGCTGTAGGACCCTGGATAAATCACCCCCCTTCCCCAGGACCTCTCATAATATACCCTTCTGAGCTTGTATAGCTAACCCCAGCTACATATCAACTCCTCTCTCACATCCTTTGGAGTCTTTGTGATGATTGCGAGCCAGGTGGATTTACATGATCTCTTTGGTGTTAATGGTGTTGTCGTTAATTGTTCCACTGCTAACCAAAAGTCAGAACTTACCCACCAGCTGCTCCATGAGGGAAAGATGTGTCAGTTTGATACTGTAAAGGTTACGGCCTTGAAAACCATAAGGGACAATTTTACTCTGTCCTATACGGCTGTAATGAATGAGCACATCTGGCCTAGTGATAAGAAGCTGTGCTGCAATTCCAAAAGCACGCAGTTCAAATCCACCAGCTGCTCTGTGGAAGAAGAGTGAACAATCTCTTCCCATTTGATTAACTGCCCCTAAAAACCGGCTGGAGGGTCAGTTATTGGTTGGTTCCAACAAGACGGTCCACAAAAATAACAATGCTTTTACTTTGAGTGTTTGACATCCCTACTTTCCCTGAGTCAATGATTGAAGCAATCAGTGACACTTCCTTGCTCCCACATTCATACTGTTTTAGGTTTTCACCCAGTCCTTGTCTATTTTTCTCCTAGTTGTCTGTCTCAACATTTATACAAACACAGCATTGGTTAAAGATGTTTGGTTTGGCTTTAACTTCCCAAGGTTACCACTTCAAAGGACCACACTCATTCAGAGATATGACATGAAACGAGTCTTTTTTAAAAATTGTAGTTCCTTTCCTTTTTAGCCATACTTCGTAAGTTGGAAATTTTAGTTATCCCCGTCTCTACATTCTCTGCTCACCTTTGGTAGACTTGCTAAGACCACCTAAATACCAAAGCCAAACCAACTGCTATACAGTTGATGCCAGCTCATAGCAACCACTAGGACTAAGGTATAACTGTCTCATATGGTTTCTAAGACTAAATCGTTATGGAATTATATGGTTAAATCTTTTGCCCAAAGAACAGCTCATGGGTTAGAACCATGGACCTTTCAGTTAGCAACCAAGTGCTTGACCGCTCTGCCACCAGGGATCCTTTTACGCTCTTCACAAAGTCCCTGTGAGGTAAACAGGAACTTTCTGAATTGACACACAGAAAGCAGTCCCTGTTAGTGCACTCAGCTGCTAGCTAAAGATGACAGTTCAAATCCATGCAGAGGTGTCTTGAAACAAAGACGTAGTGATCCACTTTGAAGAAACCAGACATTGGAAATCCTAAGGAATACAGTGCTCTTCTGACACATACAGGGTCACAGTGCAGTGGAACTGACTCCACAGCAACTGGAGAACACACACATACACACACACACACACACACACACACACACACACACACAGAGTAAAGAAGGGGACTACATGACAGAAGGTCACACAATCAATATCTGGAAGGCCAAGACTGAAGCCAGGCAATTGGCTTTAGGGCCCACTTGGTCTGTCATTACCAGCCTGGCCTCCTGAGTTATAACAGGTTCGTCAACCTCTCTTGTCTTGGGAACAGCCTGGCCTAGAAAGGTCCACACTCTTCACTTTTGATCTCAGAAGGGGGGGGGGGAAGATAAGGCATGGAATGCACAAGTATATAACAACAAACAACAATACACTTCAAGACCATGTTTCTCCTCCACCTGTTTTCACCCCTTCTTCTCTGTCTCTAATCCACACTCTTCTGAACATCCTGCTTCTCCCCACCTTGCTGGGCTCACCAGCTCTTTTCTCTCTGTGTTCCTTCTTAACACCCACCTTCTCGTTTCCCTCATCACCCACCGTGTACTGGCCAGCAAGCCTCTCCCTAGCCTGGGCCTATGCAGCTCTTTTAAATTCTCATTTCCAATCTCCTTTTTCAGAATTGTGTTACTTCTAATCCAACAGCTGCTCCATGGGAGAAGGATGGGCAATCTCTTCTCATGCGATTTACTGCTCCTGAAAACCTACTGGAGGATCAACAGTGGACCAGTTCCAGCTCCACAGTAAACAAAATAACATACCTTTTAATGATGTAGCACAGATAGCTTGTGTAGAAAAAGAAAAGTAACTGAAATAATTAGAAAAGAATCATCACTACTTTGTAAATAAATAAAATAATGGTAATCTTAAAGGCTATTTTAATATCTTTTTTTTTCAGTTACTTCACTCTTATCATATATTAATATCTTAGGACACTCTGGTGATAAGAAGCTGTGCTGCAATTCCAAAAGCACATGGTTCGAATTCACCAGATGTTCCATGGGGGAAGGATAGGCACTCTCCTCCAGAAGATTTACTGCCTATGAAAACTCACTGGGAAGTGAACTATAGGTTGGTTCCAACTCAATAGCAAACAATAACAACAATCTTAAAGACTGAAAGATGTCTCCCAAAAGACACACTGACAGTTATGTAAGCTTTATAGACAAGATTACGTAATCCTACATCAGCAAAAAAAGATAACAGATACATTAAAGCCATAACTCCCAACATCTGTGAATATGACCTCATTTGGAAATAAGATCTTTGATTATATACTTATTCACTCTGTGATCCAGTTGGAGCAAGATGGATCTTAATCCTTTATATTGTTGTTGTTATGTATCACAGAGTTGGAATTCACAAAGATAGACCATTGTCCAGTGGGTTATCAGAGGTAATTGCCCATCTTCCTCTAGTGAAGCAGCTGGTGGATTTGAACCACAGACTTTAGAATTGCAGCACAATTCCTTATGACTAACCCACCAGAGCTGCCTTGACCCTCTTATGGAGTCATATGAGAAGAGACACAGTGTCATAGAAGGAAGACAGTCATGAAGCAGACTGGACTGATAAACCCCTAAGCCGATCAACTCCTGGACCACTCAAAGACAGGCATGGGGGGTGGGGGGTACAGGGAGGAAAATGTGCAGCACTGAATGAATGGAAATCCAAGTTTTCTATAAACTTTCATTAAAATTTCAACAAAAATTAAAAAAAGAATGGCATGGAACAGATAGTCTCTCTCAAAGTTTTCTAAGCAATCACCTCACTCAAACTGATTTCTAGCTCCCAGCCTCTGGAAAAAGAGAGACAACACGTTTCTGCTCTTATAACCAATCACTTTATGGTTCTCTGTTGCTGTAGACTTGGGAGATTAAATCATGCAACAGTGTCCAATTTTTCAAAATTTAGTTTCATTCTAAACATGTATGAGATTTATTAAAAATATTATAACTGTTAAGATGTAGCATGGGTTGTTTTTTTTTAAAAAATGCTCACAAAGCAGTAAGAGATTTACTGTATTCCTTTCTTAGTGCAGTCAAGGCAATGACAGTTGTTCTCTTTTCAAGCGGACAAAATTAGTTGTCTTAGCTCGTTCATGAAATGACAGTGCTTTTCTTTGATGGCAATGCATACAGACTAGAACCCTGCAGTGTGCCAGTGATTGTGTGCTTCAGTGCCAGGGAGCCAGAGTGATAGACAACACAGAGTCCCAGGCAGCTAACTTTGGTTTTGTACTAAATGTCCCTTGTAATAAATAAATGTATTTGTGTTTTGTAATAAATGTTCCTTGTAAAGCTTCTCATGATGAAAGGATTTCAGCAACAGAAACCAGTTGAGCAAAGGCTTGGAGGACTCTGGGTTATTTAGTAAACTGTCCTGGTTCAGGATAGGGCAAGGTTCAGGGCTGGTGTTCATAGGGTCACTATGAATGGCAGAGGACTCGACAGAATGGAACAACAACATTGCCTCTTGACTTCCGAAGACATAGCTTCTGTCTCTGTTTTTCTCATATAACCTGCTTTTCATTGTCTTGTTCATTGTGCAGTCAATTATTTACAACTTTAAAATAAAGAGATTTCACTTTATTTATCTTGTAATCCCCAAAACACATATCACCATCGCTGGCAAATTTGAGATTGGATGGATGGATGGATGGATGAAGAATGCTAAACTGCATGTGGACTGGCCCCCATGTCTCACAGACTTTCTGACTTTGGTTTCCACTTCACACATCTCCCCAATACCTAGACTATGCTGTTGTTATAAGGTGCCACCAAGTTAGCTATAACTCATAGCAGTCCTATGTCCAACAGAACACAGCCCTGCCCAATCCTGCACCATCCTCACAGTCTCTGCTGTGCGTATGTCAATTACTGCAGTCACTGGGTGAATGCATCTTGTTGACGGCCTTCCTCTCCTTTGTGGACTCCCTATGTTCCAAGAATGATGTCTGTCTCCAAGTACTGACTTCCTAATGATAGCAACATGCCCAAAGTAAGTGAGGAGCCTCACCATCCTACTTTCTAAGAAGGATGCTGACTGTACTTCAGCCAAGACAGATTGGCTTGTTCTTTGGGCAACACTTTGTATATTCAACATTCCTTGGCAACATCACTATTTAAAAGTATCAATTCTTCTTCATTTCTACCTATCCATTTTCAAAATTTCACATGTGTGGAGGGCAAGTCTTCTAAACTAGTTTGAATATCTGGCAGCTTCCTTTTTATATTTGTTTCAATATTTTTAAATTATCAATTATCTTCAGGAAGATTTTGCTTGTGTATGATCTCCCCCCACTCCCAAAGTTGAAAACAGTTACTATTTTATTAACTGACCAAATTACCAAAAAAAAAGAAGAAAAAACAAAACACAATCATAGTTGATACCTTAGTTCATTCTTTTAATGAGTCTGTTGATTTGGTCTTCCTGGTTGCCAGCATCTCCATCTTCTACAAAATCAGTTGTCTTTTTCTTCATTCTTCCTCATGGAGAAGATAATTTGAAGGCTCACAAGAAGTTGTTTGCTTCTTTGAATCATTTGCCAACAGTACAGGTCTCATGAATCGGATCCTCAATATAGACTATACCATATTTACCAAGAGATTGTGCAACCAAAGTGTTGTATGTCAGAGCAATTTGCTTCATATTGATTTTGCCATAATTACCTTAGAGATCAATTCCTTGACAGACTTCAGGTTTGTACACTCCCATGTAATATATGTTTCTACAATCCTCAACATGTTAACTGAAGCTTTTTTGAGTTTAACGAAGGAGCCACTGAAGATCTGGCAAAAGTGAAGGGGCTGCAACACCTTGTGGACCTTTGGGCTTACATCGTTTGATACCTCTGATCCTGATGACAAATGCCAGTTTGGGTTCTGCAGGTACATAGAAGTTGCCAGCTTTTCTTGCCATCCAAGCCATTCAAACCTCAGTGCTGTACATCTGCCTAAATTCTTTGTGATAGTGCTAAATGTTTGCATAGATAAGTTTCCTCCTTGCTTTATGTAGCATCTTTTGGGCAAAGAAAGTTCTTTCTCAGGTGTTTGACCCGAAATTTTGTGAAATTTCTTCACTTTTTCTTAAGGGTTCCTGGCACTGTAGAAAACTTCTTTTTCTTCTCCACAGCAGCCTCCGCGATCCCAGGTGGGAAAATAATTTTTTTTTAAAAAAAAAGCTCATGTGTGATATTACTGATATTGTTCTATCATGTACTCATCCTTGAGACTCTTTTTGAGGTTTTTCCCCTTCCTATTTCTTTTCCAATCAGTTGCTTAGTTGTTTACTGACTTCCAAATTTCTTGGTATAAATGAGTGAGCATGTCCAGGGTTGCACCTGTTTATTAAAACGACATTGGTATTCCCTTAATTCCTGAAAACTTCTTTTTTCTCCAAAACCTTCAGTGAAGCTCTGACTTCTTATTTCATGATCATTTGTTCTTGATCATATGCTACCTCCTGAAATTTTTGATGTAAATAAATTCTTTTTGATACGGTTATTACAGTTTCCTTCTACCTTCTTTTGATGTTTCTCTATATCATTCATTATAATGTCCACAGAACCCTTCAAAATTGAAACTCAAAATGTATTTATTTTTTCTTTAGTTCTTTCACTTTTGAAATTGTGAGCAAAGTCTTCTCTCTTGGTGTTCTAACTCCAGGACTTTGCAAATTTCATTGTGATTATTTATTTTGCCTTCTTGACCAAGATAAAGCATTATAGTCTCCTTCGAAATAGTCATCATCATCATCTCTCTTGCTACATCATTTCCTCTCTCTTCTTTAGCTTCTTTACAATCTACAGCAGGGTTCAGAGTCTGTCCTGACATCCATTTTGGTTATTCTTTCCTTTTAATGACCTTTTGCTTCCTTCAAATGTGATGTTCACTTATGTCATCTCACAATTCTTCTGGTCTTCAGATACTAATATTCAATGCACCAAACATATTCATGAATGGTCTCTAAATTCAGATGGGATAAATGCAAGGCCCCATTTTGATTTTTGGATACTTTTTGCCCCATTTCTTCAGCTTTAACTTGAACTTGCTTATAAGCAAGCAATTGATATCTGTTACATAATCAGCCTCTGGCTTTGTTTTGATAGACTGATGAGTTAAGTCAAAGTTTGACCTTGAGACTATCCAACTTGAATTTCAGAACCATCTCAGGAATAGGTTTGAGACCTTCAACACTAATAAGCAAAGACCAGATGAGCTGTGGTAGGATATAAAGAAAATCATACGTGAAAAATGTAGAAGGTCATTACAAAGACAGAGGAAGAAGAGAAGACCAAGAAGAATGTCAGACGAGACTCTGAATATTGCACTAGAGTGCTGAGAAGTCAAAGCAAAGTGAAGAAATCAAGAAATTAAGGAGCTGAACAGAAGATTTCAAGGGGCAGTGCAAGAAGTAAAAGTAAAGTATTATAATGAAATGTGCCAAGAGCTGGAGTCAGAAACTCAAAGAGGCTAAACTTGCTCAGCATTTCTTAAGCTGAAGGAACTGAAGAACAAATTTAAGCCTCAAGTTGCAATGCTTAAGGGTTCTTTGGGCAGAATATTAAGTGATCCAGGAAGCATTAAAAGAAGATAGAAGGAAAACAGAGTCACTGTACCAAAAGGAATTGGCTAACACAGAAGAATTTCATGAAACAATGTATGAGCAAGAGCCTGTGGTGATAAAGGAAGAAGTTTAAGCTGCTCTCAAGGAATTGGCAAAATACAAGGCCACAGATGCTGCCTTGGATGAGCTCACCAAGCTGTGCCAAGAAATCTGGAGGACAACCACCTGGCCAACTGACTAGAAGAGTCTATATTTGTTCCCATTCCAAAGAAAGGTGACCTGACAGAGTGTGGAAATTATCAAACAATATCATTATTATCACATGCAAATGAGATTCTGCTGAAAATTATCTAAAAACTACTAGAGCAGCACATCAACAGAGAACTGCCAGATGTGCAGGCTGGGTTTAGAAGAGGTTGTGGCACTAGGGATATTGTAGCTAATGTTAGATGGATCTTGGCTGAAAGCAGAGAGTACCAGAGGAATGCCTGTGTTTCATTGACTATGCAAAGGCATTTGGCTATGTGGATCAAAGCAAACTGTGGCTAACTCTGAAAAGAATGGGAATCGCAGAATTCCCAGATTGTGCTATGAGAAACCTATACTTGAACCAGGAGGCATCATCAGAACAGAGCAAGGGAACACTGCATGGTTCAAAATTGAGAAAAGTGTACGCCAGGGATGTATTCTATCTCCATATCTTTTCAATCTATATGCAGAACAGATTTTCTAGGATGCTGGGCTCTATGAGGAGAAATGTGGGGTCAGGATTGATGGACGATTTATCAACAATCTGCGTTATGCGGATGACACAACCCTGCTTGTTGAAATTGAGGAGGACCTAAAGCTCTTGCTGTGGAAGTTCAGGGACTGCAGCCTTCAGTATGGACTGAGGCTCAATATCAAGAAAACAAAGAATCTCACCACTCATTGGCAGCACCATGATGGATAGTGAAGAGATTGAGATTGTAAACAGCTTTAGTTTGCTTGGCTACAATCAACACTCTTAGCACCAGCAGCCAAGACATTAAAAGACTTATTGCATTGGGAAAGTCTGCTGTCAGAGACCTCTCCAAAGTACTGAAGAGCAATTATGTCAGGCTGGGGACTAAGGTGCACGTGATACAGGCCATGGTCTTTGCAATCACTTGTTATGCCTCAGAGAGCTGGACAATGACTAGGGATGATAGAAGCAGAATTGATGCCTTTGAGCTGTGGTGTTGGAAAAGAGTATTGAATATATTATGGACTGCTCAGAGAACAAACAGGTTGGTCCTGGGTAGAGGGTGAAACCATGCTGTTCCTTGGAGGCAAGGATTCTAAAGCTTCATCTGACATACTTTGGACATGTTGCAAGGAAAGACCAATCCTTGGAGAGGGGTGTCATGCTTGGGAAGGTGGAGGGACAGCGCAGGAGAGGAAGACCCTCAATAAGATGGACTGTTTCAGTGACTGGGCTATTCAGGGTGGGTGTGTTGGAGACAGTGAAACTGGCACAGGATAGAGTAGGGTTTAGGGATGTTATACATAGGGTCACTATGAATTGCAGGCCACCCGATGGCACATAACAATAACAACTGTGACAGAAATGTACCCAAATTATAAGGAAATATAAAGTTGGAAAGAGGTTCATCAATGATATAATATCCTTCCTTGGATATTCCTTTCCAGCTGTTTAAAGCTTTCCAAAAAAGTAGCTTCTTGACTCTTATGTAGGTAGATCAATTTGGAAGGATCAATTTTGGTTACAAAAAAAAATTGCTGAGAGAAGTGAAACCCTCTCACCAATGCCTCAGAGTGGTAATGACTTCACCACTACCTTAAGAAAGAAGGGGAAAAAGAAAAAGAAGGAAACGTCAGCCAGACATCAGGTACAGTGGCCTCAGGCGTCTCCTGCTATATCCGTTGAGAAGCAGACATGAAGAAGACACAGTTTCCCATCCACAGCTTGTCATTGAGCTCCTGGACCCTGTGCTTAGGGTGCCTTTCTCCAATGCCTTCACACCACTCAGGTTTATCCTCTGAGGAAACTGCAATTGTCAATGCCACCTCCTCCAGGAAGTCTTCTATGGGTTCTTCCAGCCTGAAAGAGCCACCTTCTCCACTGTTTTCCCCACAATCCCTTGTTTATGGCCTATTCTAGTCTGTGATAGAGTAATTTTTGTTAGAATGTTAGGCTTCCTCATTAGACAATAACCCTGTGATTCCACTGACTATCTACCATCATCTTTGTTCCCAATACTCCTGTTGTATTGTTGCTGTGTACCGTAGAGTCAGAACTAATACATAGTGACCCTTCTGCAGGAGGTTACTTAACATAAATTTTATATTCATTCTCTCTCTCGCTCTCTCTCTCTCTCTCTCTCTCTCCCCCCCCTCCCTCCTTCCCTCCCTACCTCTCTCTTACCATGGTGCTTGGCCCAGAACATTGTGAAAACACATGTTGAGTAGGATAGAGGAGCTCTTCTCAGCTTCCATTAATAAGTGTGGCTAATTCCCTCCAAGGCTCTGAGAAGTGATTTCAACTCTAACGCCCAGATCTTGAATGTAAGTACAGTATCCTGACCCCTTCTATACAACCAGAACAAAATCTACCCTCTCTGAGTCACTCCTGCATTTTCCAGGTTACCTTTGAATATATAATACTTGCATTCACAAAATCAGATAGTTTCACTGTGTGTGTAACTTGCTCCATGAGTATTTTATTTGCCAACAATACTGTTTCCTGAGACTTCGTTGTTGCTGTTAGGTGCCATTGAATCAAGTACATCAACCCAATTATCCGAATCCTGCCCTATCCTGTGCCATCCTCACCATCTCTGATAAACTGGAGCCCATTGCTACATCACTGTGTCAATCCACCTCACTGGGGATCTTCCTCTTTTGCTGACCCTCCACCCTTCCAAGCATGGTACCCTTTCCCAAGGAATAGCCTCTCCTAGCAACATGTCCAAATTATGAGAGCTAAAGATTTGCCATCCTTGCTTCCAAGCAGCACTCTGGCTGCACCTCTAGATATCATAATATTCAAATCTGTGGAAGCCTTAGCAAGCTATCATCATGCCTGACTTCTGACAGATAAGAAAAATGAGGCTGAGAGATGAAGCAATTTAGCCAAGATTGCTTAATCAGCGGTTGTCGTCTGACCTCTGGCCCCAGAGAACTCTTAGGTCTGCTATCAGGAATTTCAGTGAACAATGATTTTTGTTCATTTTGTCTTCAGTTTAGCAAACAGAACTGAAAATTACAAATGTGACATTACTGACGAGTCTCAGGAATCAACTAACAAAGTGGAAAGATGTAATTAAATCAGAACACTTCCCTTCTGGAGCCCTGTGCTGTGCACCTGGGTTCAAGACCCTATTCAATCCTTGGGAGGCCCTGGCACCCAAGGTTCCACCCTGGGTCACCAGAAAGTGCCTGTTGCAGTCCCCCTGGCTCTGTGGTTTGGACAGCTGGGTTTGCTTCATAGACATGTAGGAGTTGCCTTGACTCTGGGGTGGGCGAAGGGGAAGGAGAGGTTTGATACTACTAATCTCTCTCTGCAGGTCAGCCCAGCACCTGTGGTAAGTGAAAGTAAAGGGTAAAAAAAGAAGATAAATTTGTAGTTGCAGTTTGGGGCAGTGCAGGACAATATCATGGATGGGACGGGGGAGGAAGGGACCAAGAGCAAGCGGGGGAGACATGGAGGAACAGGGCACTTGGCGAACCGGGGAGGTCCTGAGCACAGAGCGATTCTCGTGATGAGTGAATGACCAACTAGAGCTTACCATGACCAGGGTCATTTCCCACCTCTGCAAACCTGGAACAGCCCCTGCCTCAGTTTTTCTGCCTGGAAACCCGAGTGAGGAATATTCTGGCCCTCAGGTAAAAGGATGAATGTGCTTTTCTGAGGCGAACTCAGGCAAGTGGGCTGTAGAGCCCTCATTACATTTCTGGAAAGGCTGCTTTCTTGGTAGAAGTCAGCCCCTCACCACATACCCCCCTGCACTAAATGCACCCTCAGCAGGTAGGTAGGGGGAGACCAGGGTTCCATGTTCCTTCTGCCCTGCAGCTGCTCCATGGGTGGGGTGCACCCTGATACCCCTTCCTCCCAAATCCAGTACCCTGCAGCACTCCCCGCCTTGACAAGGACACCCAGATAGAGCTACCCTGCCAACCCTGACAGGGCACACCTGGGGGCCACTGAGCATTTGTTCTAGGAGTGAAAGTTGAAGGGTAGTACTTTTCAATAAATATTAAAAAAAAAAAACCCAAAAAAACAAAAAAACAAAGACTCAGACTAGCAGCCAATCATTGCACAGCATAGCGGTGGAGGCACAGGAGGCTCAGGAGCTCGGCTTTTGGTGGCAGGTCTGGGGAAGGGTCAGCTGGCGCCATGTCTGGCCACAAAGATGTTAAGAAGAAGCCCCTGAAACAGCCCAAGAAGCAGGCCAAGGAGACGGATGAGGAAGATAAGGCTTTCAAGCAGAAACAAAAAGAACAGAAGACACTCAAAGCCATGGGCAAAGGTCCCCTGGCCATAGGTGGAATTAAGAAATCTGGCAAAATTTAAGACTGAGGCAATAATGAACCTTATTTCCGTTCCTTTTTAAAACATCTGGTTTCTCTGCTATAACATCTGTTGCCACCTATTGTTAAAATGAGGTGTTGTCTTGTAGCCTGTTGTGCATTTAAGAAGAAACTTTGGTGAAACAGTGAAGAAGAAACCCTATGATGGTCCATCTCCAGTTCTCACTCAGCCATTTCCATTTTAGCTACGTTGTTGTTGTTGTTGTTGTTATGTGCCATCAAGTCACTTGCGACTCATAGCGACCCTGTGTACAACAGCCCTAAACTCTGCTCTGTCCTGTGCCAATCGCACTGTCTCTGACACTCCCATCCCGATTATCCCAGTCACTGAATCAATCCACCTCATAGAGGGCCTTCCCCTCCTGTGCCGTCCCTCCACCCTCCCAAGCATGATGTCCTTCTCCAAGGACCTGTCTCTCCTCACAATATGTCCAAAGTATGTTAGACAGAGCCTCAGAATCCTTGCCTCCAAGAAGCCACCTGGTTTAACACTTTCCAGGATGAATCTGTTTGTTTTCCTAGCAGTCCATGGTATTCTCAATACTCTTCTCCAGCACCAAAGCTCAAAGGCATCAATTCTCCTTCTATCCTCCTTGGTCATTGTCCAGCTCTCTGATTCATAACAGGTGATTGCGAAGACCATGGCTTGTATCAGACACACCTTAGTCTCCAAAGTGACACCATTGCTCTTCAGCACTTTGGAGAGGTCCCTAACAGCAGACATTCCCATTGCAATGCGCCTTTTAATTTCCTGGCTGCTGGTGCCAAGACTGTTGACTATGGAGCCAAGCAAACTAAAGCTGCGTACAATCTCAATCTCTTCACCATCCATCCTGATGTTGCCAATTGGTGCAGTGGTGAGAATCTTTGTCTTCTTGACATTGAGCCTCAATCCATATTGTAGTCTTGACATTGAGCCTCAATCCATATTGTAGTGAAAGTAAATGCAATTCAGAATCCTGTCAGAATCTCGTCTTCATTCTTTGTTATGCCCAGAATTCTGTACTACCTGGAATTAAACCAACTCGTTCGGAAACATCACAAAACAAAACAAAAAAGCTAGGCTCGAGGGATTGTAAAGGAGCAGGTAGGAGATTATGGGTTAGCAGAAATTAGCGTGCAGGGGGTGTTTTCGTTAAATTTTGGCTCAAAGAGCAGTGCCTGGTGGAGGGGAGTGTTCCAAGAAAGATACAAGGCTAAGTAAGGCTTGAGGGTGTCTCAGGAGGCAACGTGGACTGCACGTCACACCAGGAGCAGAAGTCCAGAGAATGTCAAACAGGCCAGCAGCCTACACAAAGACATGGAGGGCGTGGAGTATGGGGAATGCCTGCAGCCAGCCACCTGAGCAGGACTTTGTGGTCTGGCTGCTGGGTATTAAGTATTTCAGCCAGGCTATGTCAAGTGGGCAAGTGGGCCTATCATACAGAGGGCCAGGCAAGCCACTTTCCCCCAGGCATTGCTGGGAGAGGGCATATAAAGAATCCACCATGTACTCAAGATGCACTGGGTATTTTTCAAGCATGGAGTCCTGGTTGTCTAGTGTGAGTTACATCTTTGGCTACTAACCTAAAGTCTAGGGGTTCAAATTCACCAGCAGTTCTTCGGGAGAAAGATAAGTCAGCTGTCTCCATTAAGATTTACATTCTAGAAAACCCAAGAGAGGGCAGCCAAACATCTGACTCGATGGTGGTGGGTGAGGTGTCTCTTTCTTTGCCTATAACACAATTCAGTATACAAAACATCTTCATTTTACAAGTGTGAAAAACAGAGATCAGAAAAGCTGTCAACTGCCAAGCCCACACAGTAATTGTGGGATCTGGGATATGAACTCAAGTCTCCAAAGCCTGAGTTTTGCCTAAGCTGCCCTCCAGAGTTCCTCTGTGATCAGGCATATACACACGGACATATACACACAGCTGCCCCTGGGAGAAGGGACAAAGGAAAATCCAAAGTCACTTCCTGTTCACATACATGCAGGCCCCTCCCACACCCTCCCTTGTTTCTGGTGAGGCAAACTCCTTTCCTGAGGCTCTCACACACCGCCCGTGCCTGGAGTGGAGGCTTCTGTGATGTGACCACGGAGGCAGAGTAAGGAACTGTGACAGAGAGGGCAGAGGACGATGCTTTAGGTGGAAGAGGCCACGCAGCTCAGCTATTCGAGCAGAGGGGTGGTTTCAGTTCACAGAAGACTGAGGAAGCTGGTTTCAGTTCAGGATACTGGGTGGAGAGCAAGTTTCTCTTCACAATTTTGTTGCTTGTGATGCACATGGCAAAACTAAAGCCAGTCATCCTGACCAAGGGCTGTCTGGCAAGTGTCTGCCCACATAACCGGGCTCGGGCTGGAGCCTATTTTTCTTCTATCAAGAAGCTTCTTAGAAATAAGAGAGATCTTTTCAGGGGGTAGGGAGCCACAGAAAGTCATGAGGGTGATGCTGGATTGTTGTTGTTATAGTTGTTAGATGCTGTTAAGTCAAGTACAATTGATAGCAACCCTATGAACAACAACCTGAACCCTGACCTACCCTTTGCCATTCTTATATCTCTGACACACTAGAACCCACTGCTGAAGTCACTGTGTCAATCCATTTTGTTAGGGGTTTTCCTCTCCTTCACTGACCCTCCATCTTTCCAAGCATGATGTCCCTTTCCAAGGAACAGCCTTGCTTAGCTAGGTAGAAAGGATGAAATGTAGACCATGTCCAGGGAGAATATATCTGAGAGTAGGGAGGGAAGGTATAGAGGATGTAGAATAGAGATTAGAGGAGACTACCTGTCTAGGGGAAATATCCAGTGGCTTAGTGGTGAGGGGGGACCAGTCTTGGAAAGGGACATAATTCTCAGAAGGGTGAAGGGATGGAGAAGGAGAGGGAGACCATCGATAAGATGGATTGATACAGAGACTGGGATAATGAGGGTAGGTGTGTCAGAGACAATAAAGTTGGCACAGGATGAAGCAGGTTTCAGGGCTGTTGTACGTAGGATCTCTTTAAGTCTCAAGCAACTCGACAGCACATAACAATAACAGTGGTAAGGAGTTGAACTGCCAACCCAAAGGAACACGGTTAGAATCCACCAGCTATGAGCAACCTCTTTCAATGTGGTTTACTGCCTCTGAAAACCCACTGAATGAAACAGCTAAGTCACAAAAGAACAAATACTGAGTAACACTGTTATAAAACATGACTAACATAGGGGTTGCAGGAAAAAGAAGAAAAGAGGGCATAAATAATAAATACTGCATTTAGAACAGATAAAGGAAAGAACTATTGAAAAGCAATACATGATTAGGCATTATGCTTATGATAACAGCCCAGAATAAAAGGTACTTTGCAAACAGGATTAGAAGGGACGGGGGTAATTGTGCAACAATGAACGGATATTTTTTTTTTAAAAAAAGTGAAGTAGAGGAGGGGGAAGGTAGGAAGAAGATAAAGTCTGCAACAATAAATCAATGAAAATAAAAGTTTTCTGTAAATTTGGCAAAACAACAAAATAAAAATATTTATTTAAAAAAAAAAAAGAAAGAAACTCATTGAAAGGGTCAGCTATGGGATGGCTCCAACACAATGGTACTTAACAATAACAACCTGTCCTGGACGGAGTTCCGGTGGCCTAAGTGGTAAGGACTTTTGTTGTTAACCCAAAGGTACTCAGTTCAAATCCACCAGCTGTTCCTTGGAGGAAGGATGAGCAATCTCTTCCTGTGTGAGGTACTGCCTCTGAAAATCTGCTGGTTCAGCCATGGGACAGTTCCAACTTGATAGTGCTTAACAACAACAACCTGCCCTGGGGTGAGGAGGTAGGTATCAAGGTTAACAGAAAGTCAGTGTAGTCTAGGCTGATATAGGTGAATGAAGAGACAGCTCCTGGCCAGGAAGTCACCCTCACATTCATGTAAGATATGTTGCCCATTGAAGAGTAGATGGTTTCCATGAAAACCAGTTAGAGAGGAATTGATTCTCCTGTCCTCTTCCTCTTTCTGCATTTATCCCTCCCTCTTTCTGTATCTCACTCAGCAACACCTCTTCAGTTCAGCTCTCCTCACTTCCTTCCACCTCCTGCACCCCTGCTTGTCTGAAATGTTGACACACATCAGACACTCTGCTACTCAAGCTAAGGGGCTTCCATCCCAGCTACTGTGGCAAAATTGCTGGCAGGTCTCTGCATCTTTTTCTACCTTTTTGCCAATTTCTAGCTAGACAAGTTATGCTGTTGTTGTTGTTAGGGTTCACTGCAACTCATAGCAACCCTATAAAAAATAGATCTGAACCCTGTCCTATCCTATGCCATCCTTGTCACCTCTGACACACTTTTCAGGCAGCCCTTGCTCAGGACTGCAGCAATTGAGTCCATTGCTCACTAGGTCTTCTCTTTTGCTGATCCTCCACCTTTCCAAGCATGGTATCCCTTCCAAAGAAAGAGCCTCTCCTAACAAAATGACCAAAGTATAGGAGATTAAATTTTGCCATATTTGCCTCCAAGGAGTACC
The DNA here is from genome assembly GCF_000299155.1 of Elephantulus edwardii. Taxonomy (NCBI): domain Eukaryota; kingdom Metazoa; phylum Chordata; class Mammalia; order Macroscelidea; family Macroscelididae; genus Elephantulus; species Elephantulus edwardii. The sequence continues at coordinate 13,477,258 of NW_006399821.1, forward strand.
CTGGCTGCACTTTCTCCAAAACATATCAGTTTTTTCTTTTGAAAGTCCATGAGATAGTCAATACTCTTCTGCAATACCATAACTCAAAAGGTATCAAGTCTTTTGTCATCTAGAAAAGGATTACAATTTGCATCTAACTGTGGCTTTATAATTAGGTTCAAGTCAGTAGGAAGTCAGCAAGTATGCCAGGTGCAACTTTTGGGAAGTGGTCATAAATGATGAAGATGCAGTTTTCTCTTTCCTTTCCGCCTCCCTTGTTAGTAGGAAAATGAGCAAGGTGGCTGGAGCTCAAGCAGCCATTTTAGCATGTGAGGCATGTGCTAAAGTCACTGTATTTCCTTCCTAGAACTTCCTCAGTTGTAGTGTTCTGCTTGTGATCCTCTGAGATAATCACCACATATCTAACACATTCTTATAGCTCACTATTTCACTCCTAAGAATATATTGTTGTTGTTGTTGTTGTTGTTATTGATTGCCATCAAGTCAAGTATGACTCATAGCAACCCTATGAACAAAAGACCTGAAGACTTTCTATAACTATGGTTGTTTCTCAAAGTTCATAGAGTTTCCAGAAGTTTGTTGTTTAGGAAATAAATGTCACTCCTGCTTCCAAACCTGTCTGAAACTGAGAGCTCCACCAAACACTGTCCACTATGGGTAATGGCCATGTGATTTGACATCACAATGGCACAAGGTTAAGCATCACAGCGACCCTAGATTATCTCAGTACAGCATATTGAAAGAAGAGTGCTATACAACTTAGAAGAATATTCTTCCAAAATACAATAACAACTGATTTTTAAATACTTTGAAATCCTCAAGGTCTTAATGACTCTAAAAAAGAGGCTTAAATAAAAACAACTAAAATAGTATGTTGTGGCTGTTGTTATGTGCTGTTGAGTTACCTGCGACCAATAGCAACCTTATGTACCATAGCTCTGGACCCTTTCCTATCCTGAGCCAGTATCACTAATTCTGACACACCAACCCCCATTGCCAAATACTGCATCAATCCATCTCATCTGGGGTCTTCCTCTCCTGTGCTGTCCATCTACCCTTCCAAGCATGATTTTCTTTTCAAAGGAACAGTCTCTCCTGGCCATGTGCCCAAAGTATGTGAGATGGAACTTCAAATCCTATCATCCAAGGAGAGACTTGGATCATCCTCACCAGAACAGACCTATTTGCTTTCTTGGAAGTCCATGATATGTTCAAGACTCTTCTTCAGCATCACAACTCAAAGGCATTGATTTTTTTTCTGTCAACTTTAGTCACTGTCCAGCTTTCTGAAGCATAACAAGTAGTTGCAAAGACCATGGCCTGGTTAAAGTTCACCTTAGTCTCTAGACTGATATCATTGTTTTTCAGCACTCTGGAAAGGTCCCTGACAGCAGATTTCCCCCATGCAATTCATCTTTTGATTTCCTAACTGCTGGTAATAAGAGTGTTGATTGTGGAGTTGAGCAAGCTGTAATTGCTAACAACTTTAATCTCTTTTCCATCTACCATGGTGCTGCCAATTGGCCCAGTGGTGAGAAACTTTGTCTTCTTGATGTTGAACTTCAGTTTATGTTGAAGAACTACAGTCCTTGACCTTCTGCAGCAAGTGTTTCAGCTCTTCTTCAGTTTCAGCAAGGAAAGTTGTGTCATCTGTATATCATAGGTTGTTGATGATTCTTCCTCCAATCTTGATGTCACATTTCTCCTCATAAAGTCCTGCTTCCCAAATGATTTGTTCTGCATACAGATTGAAAAGATAGAAGGACAGGATGCATCCCTGACACACTCCTTTCCTGATTTTGATCCATGCAGTGTTTCCTTGCTCTGTTCTGAGGACTGCTTCCTGGTCCAAGTACAGGTTTAGCATAAGCACAATCAACTGTTCTGGGATTCCCATTTTCCTCAAGTATAGGCACAATTTCTTGTGATCCACACAGTCAAAGGCCTTTACATAGTCAATGAAACACAGATAGACATTCCTGTGGTACTCTCTGCTTTCAGCCTAGATCCAGCTAAAATAGCTAAAGTAACCCCTAGTACCATGGCCTCTTCTAAACCCAGTCTTCACATCTTGCAGTTCTCTGCTGATGTGCTGTTCCAGTTGTATTTTGATAATTTTCAGCAGAATCTTGCTTGTTGTTATTGTTAAGTGTTGTTGAGTCATAGGCAACTCATAGTGACCCTATGAAGGAAAGTCCTCAACACTTGTGTGACTTTCATCCTCTCTCCAGGTTCATAGGTTTCCAGAGGCAAGCCATTATGAAAATGGATGCCACTCCTGTTTCCAAGCTTGTTTTAATCGGGGAGCTCCACCAAACACTGTCTGCCATGCATAACCATTAACACATTTGACACCACATCAGTGTCACAGTGTTCAGCATCACAGCAACCACAGAATCTTGCTTACAATTTATATTAATGATATTGTTTGATAGTTTTCATACTTCTGGGTCAACTTTATTTGGAATGGTAACAAATAGGGATCTTTTTCAGTCAGTTGGACAGGTGGTTGTCCTCCAGATTTCCTGGTACAATTTGGTGAGCATGTCCATGGCAGCACCTGTAAATGAATATACCTTAAGCAAATTTTAACTGAGACACAAATGGTTATTTGTATACCAATGTTCATAGCAGTTATTTACAATTGCAAGAACATTAAAACAGTTCAAATGCCCAAAATTTGAATGGATTGAGAAACTAGTACAGTCACATAATGGAATACTATGTATCACTCAGGAGTAATGATTTCTAAAATTATTACATAACTTAGAAGAGCCTAGAGGACATTTTACTTAGTGAACTAATTCAGTCTCATAAGGATAAATACTGCAAAGATATCTTTTTTATCTTTGATTGCCGTCGAGTTGAGCACGACTCATAGCAACCCTATGAATAAAAGGATTGAAGCCTTTCTATAACTGTTGTCATTTATCAAAGTTCATAGAGTTTCTAGAGGCATGTTGTTTAGGAAGTGGATTCCATTGCTACTTCCAGAAAGATACCTATAATGTGTTAAAAAGCAAAGATGCCTTCTGGAGACTACATTGTAACTGACTTGAGCTATAGACTTTTTAGTCATGAATGCAAAAGTTGAGCAAGAAATAAAGAATACCAAAGAAAAACGTATGCCTTTGAATTATGTTGATCAAGAACCATCAATATTCTATGGACTGCCAGAAAAACTAACAAATCTAACTTGGAAGAAATGCAGCCAGAACACTCCTTAGCAGCAAGGATGGTGAGACATTGTCATGTGTATTTTACATTAACAAGTCAGAGTAAGTCTTCTGAGAAGGACATCACGCTTGGCAAAGTAGAGAGTCAGCAAAAATGAGAAAGATCTTGAATGAGATGGGTTAACACATTGGCTTCAATAAAGGGCTCAAATAAAGCAACAATTACGAGTGTGATGTGAGGCCAAGAAGTGTTTTGTTCTGTTGAACACAGAATTCCTATGAATTGAAACCAACCCCAACCTTGGAACCTAAAAGTAAAAGTAAAACTTCTTGAGGTTAGAAAAGAGCATGTTTAGGGCTTAGTCTAAAGCAAGACAGCCCGAGTGCCTGTCTTTGAGCTCAAGCTCTAAGAATCATTGATGATTATCCAAACATCTCTCTGTCTCTGAGCTGAAAGACAGCAGTCCTGAGGAGGATGCCTGCCCTCATACCCTGGATCCTGAAGGGAGGACAGTGTGGAGAACTCTTGCCATGTAGTAAGAAAGATCAATGCTTGACACCACTGTAAAGATTTAGGGGTGTTTCTTCCTGTGTTTTAAAAAATTTCTGACAGTTTGAGAATCTGGGAGTCCAAATTCTGCACATAGCTTTAGGGCGAAGTCTTTGACTATTTCCATATCAAGCAGCTGCCAGCAAACTTCAATGTTCATATGTTTGTAGATGCACCTACTGTGCATGTCTGTCCCCTTCATTAATTTTTCTCTATGTGTCTGTCTATTCTGCTCTCTCTTTTTATATTGTGGTAAGCATATATGTAAAAAAGTTGACACTTTTGTACTCTCCACATGTATATTTTAATGATATAATTTATGTTCATCTTAACTAAGCTAGCATAACCCAGTGCATTTTAACTAATGATACAAATCCACTGCCTTCAAGTCCACGGTAAGTTACTTTGGCCACATGTGTTTCAGAAGAGAAACACATTCTACAAAGTTCTCAGTGACTAACTTTCAAAAGTAGATCAAAAAGTCTCCCTTCTGAGATTCTTCTTGGTGATTTCAAACTGCCAATCCTTCAGCTGGAAGCCAAGTACTTAGCCATTACACACAGAGATGGGTCATAACCAGTGATTCTAGCTTGTTTGTTTTCAAAGGAGACTCATAGAAGTCAATTTTATTAAACCACCAAAGACTGTCTCAAATTAGGAACGGTGTACCTACGCACGTTGAAACCTTCAGAAAGAATTTTAAAACACCTTCCAGACTAAAACCTAGGATGTGCTTTTGTTTCTGGGCTCAAATGCTGACATTGAGAAAATTGTTTCCTGGTTTCTGCCTCTGAATCAAATTTTTCTATAGCCTGACTGACAAGCAAAACTAACTAATGAAAACATTTTAACTTGCAAGGAATTTATACTTTTATATTTTGTTGTTTGCTTGGCTCCACAATCAACACTCTTGGTACCAGAAACCAGGAAATTAAAAGACATATTGTATTGAGAAAGTTTGCTGTTAGACATCTCTTCAAAGTACTGAAGAACAACAATGTCAGTATGGAGATTAAGGTGTACCTGATCCAGGCCCCAGTCTTTGCAATTACTTGTTATACATCAGAAAGGGGAACAATGACTAGGGAGGACTGAAGGAAAATTGGTGTTTTTGAGCTGTGGTGCTGGAGAAGAGTATTGAATATACTATGGACTGCTAGGAGAATTAACAGGTTCATCCTAGAGAAAGTGAGACCAGGTTAATCCTTGAAGGCAAGGATTCTGAAGCTTTGTCTAACATACTTTGGACATGTTGCAAGGCAGGATCAGCCCTTGGAGAAGGACATCATGCTTGGGAGGGTGGAGGGACAATGCAGGAGGGGAAGGCCCTCTATGAGTTGGATTGATTCAGTGATATGGGTAATGGAGGTGGGTGTGTCAGAGACAATAAGACTGGCACAGGAGAGAGCATAGTTTAGGGATGTATTACATAGGGTTTCTATGAGTTGCAGGCGACTCAGCAGCACATGACAACAACTTTGTTGTTATATCCTGACTCATAGCTGACCCTCCAAGCATGTTCTCAGGGGGAGCAATATCCACTGGAGGAAATTTCCCATCTTTCTCCCACAAAGCAGCTGGTGGATTTGAACTGCGAATTTTGAGGTTGGCAGTGCAACTCCCTATCATTAATCCATCAGAGCTCTTAAATTTTATACTTAGGAAGAGACAAATATAACAAAGAAAATATTCCACTTATTCTCCTTTTAGCCCTACCATCAAACCCCACCCCACTCCCCTCAATTCCATTTACCCCTGGATCCATCTGCCCCTTGAGGACACTGTGGGCCAGTGGAAGGCTGTGCTCAGCCCGGGGGGGAAAAAGCCATTGGCTCTTATAATCTCTGTAAATGGATTATGCATACAGTTTCTTTGAATCATTCATGAATAGATCTAGTGGACTCCCTTTCAGCAATGATGGAAGCCTGCAGTTGAGGGTCCCAGTTGCCATGGAGTCAATTACCTTATTTAATAAATTTTTATTTTATACTGGTTTGCATACAAAGTTCACATACATTGTTTTTCACACTAGCCTCATTCACATTGTGTTTCACACAATCACTCCTATTCATTATATTTTATTAAACTAATCAATACTGAAATATGCCTGCCATTATCTATCTTTCTAAATCACTGTTGTATCTTTCCCATTTCCTTTGCTCACCTCACACTATATCCATCAAACTGTGTGACCCTATGATTTCCCTCCTACCCATCCTCACCTCTCTGCTCTTACCCTCCCAATCCTTGGATCCTCAGACATATTTTACTAGTTATCTCTCTATTTCTACAATAATGGTCTTATACAGTATTTGTCCTTATGGCACTAAGTTAGTTCACATAGCATAATGTTCTCCAGTCCTTCCCAAATTATGTAGTCATTTTTAAAATCATTGCACTTGCATGCTACATAGTATGCCATGGAGTCAACTTCTAATCATGCCAATCTCATGTTATCAGAGAGAAACTGTGTCCCATAATGTTTTCAGGTAGCAGCCCAACATGTTATGTACAGCATCTCAAGGACTCTATATCCGTCGCCCAATGTTTGCCAAAAGATTGTCAGACTTTTTTCCTAAGGCAACTCTGAATGGCCTTGAACTTCCAGTTCTGCAGCTGAATATTTGTACCATGAGGGTCTCTATGGTCTGTGGTGCCTTCACCACAGTCAGGAGGGCTTCACCTAAACACAAAGATCAGGGCTGCACTTCCAGCCAAACCTTTTCCCCAGAAGAGTTAAATATTCCAGAAGAACATGCATTCATTTCTAGAAACTGTGTGCTTCCTACCTAAAAAAAGAGCACCATGGATCCTTGAACTCTTTTAAAGAGTTTGTGTACTTACCAAATCTGTGACTCTATTAGTGGCTTGTTCTGCCCTTAGACCCATCAGCCTTTGCTGCATTCTGTCAGCTACTCTCATCAGTCCTCTGTCCTATTCACCCCAGCTTTGTAACCAAACCTTCATGGCTATTCCCAGCCCATCTCCTCCAAGAAACACGTGCCCACTGAGCTCAGTCCTGACCATAAACTTGTGCTTTTTCCAAGCCAGTAATGGAAATCCTAACACTTAATCACACAATTAATAGTCCCGTGAGAATCAGCCTCCTTCACCAACTTGATTTCAAACCCACAGGGCAGGAATCACGCCCCATTTTCATTTCTTTTCATCTCACTCTCCCCACAGGATTTTCCTGGGAAATATGGCAGTACTCAACCAACCTCTGTCTGCCTCATTTCACATGGAGGTTAGACCTAAGGCTGTTTTCTGTACTTAATTTGTAAAAATAGATTGGGAGGGTCAGAGCACAAGCTACAAACTGCAGACATTTGATACTGGCACTGCTCACCGCCAAGTATCAGCTTCCCTAAGAATCCTACACCGTTCTCTGTTTGGAGGACAAAGTAGCTCATGTTTATGATACTTTTACGTGGAAGATGAGGTTTTTTGGGATTATATGAATATCCAAAGAAAATGATCAAACTTTTCAAAGATTGAAAGTATTAAAATTAACTAAAATTATATCTATAAGAAAAACCTACACATATATAGTACTCCTTCTAGTCTAAGCTTTTGCTATCTTTCAGCTGACCTTTTACATGATTCCTAGCTCACCTCCTCTCTGAAGTATAATTTCCTGTTATTCACTTGATATCAAAGGTCACTAAGATGCCTCCAAAAGAAAAACCTAGTTGAGCAAGGCCATTCCTTAAAATCTTTCCATGAGACCCCAAAATGGACCCATCTGTATTTTGTCAACTGATATTTGACAAGGAAATAAAACCCATCAAATGGGGGAATGACAACTTTGTCAACATATGGTGCTGGCAAAATTATACTACTAGCTGCAGAAAGCTGAAACAAGATCTATATCTCACACTGTACACAGAAATCAACTCAAGGTGGATCAGAGACCTTGGAGTAAAGCCCAAAACAATAAAGTTAATAAGAGACAAACTAGGATCAAGCCTATATGGCCTGGTCTATGATACAAAAAGACTGCCAAATAAAACCAGATATGCACAATCTGGAGAGGATAAAATTGATGAATGGGATCTTATAAAAATTAAATGCCTGTGTGTATCAAAAACATCTTCCAACAGAGCGAAAAAAAACCCCTATTGATGGAAGAAATAGCATTTCAGACAAGGGTCTCATATCAAAAGTTTACAGGATCCTACAGGGCTTTCACAAGAAAAAGACTGATAACACAATTACAAAATGGGCAAAAGACTTGGAAAGACCTTTCACAGAGGAAAATATTCGAATGGCTAACAAACACATGAAGAAATGCTCAAAATCACTGGCAATAAGAAAGATACAAATCAAAACCACAATGAGATACCATCTTACCCCAGGAGCAGTAACAAAGTTTAACAGGGCAGAAAGTAATAAATGTTGGGGAGGATGTGGAAAGATAGGAACTCTTATACCCTGTTTGTGTGATTGTAAAATGGTACATCCACTCTGGAAGGCTATTTGACATTTCCTCAAAAAGCTGAACATAGACATTCCATTGAGCCAGATATTCCACTACTTGGAATATACCCCAAGAAAATTAGAACTGAGACAAAGACAGAGACTTGTTTACCAATGTTCATAGCAGTGTTATTCACCATCACATGAACATGGAACAGTCCAAATGTCCAACCACAATCAAATGGATTGACAAATTATGGTACATTCACATGGTGGTATACTACACAGCACAGAGGAGCAATAATTTTGTAAACCACTACCTAACTTGGGAGGGACTAGAGAGCATTATGCTAAGTGAACTAAGTCCCATAAGGACAAATTCTGTATAAAATCATCATTGTAGAAATAAATATCAGGAGAATGTCTGTGTTTCATTGACAGTGCAAAGGCATTTGACTGTGTGAATCACAACAAATTGTGCCTAACTTTGAGGAAAATGGGAATCCCAGAACGCATGATTGTGCTTATGTGAAAACTCTACTTAGACCAGGAAGCAGTCCTCAAAACAGAGCAAGGAAATGCTGCATGGCGTAAAATCAGGAAAGAAGTGTGTCAGGGATGCATCCTTCCTCCATACATTTTCAATCTATGTGCAGAACAGATCATTCAGAAAGCAGGGCTATACAAGGAGGAATATGGTATCAAGATTGGATAAAGAATCATCAACAACCTATAATATGCAGATGACACAATCTTGCTTACTGAAACTGAAGACCTGAAGCACATGCTGCAGATGGTCAAGTACTGTAGTTCTTCAACTTAGATTGAAGCCCAACATTAAAAAGATAAAGATTCTCACCACTGGGCCAATTGGCAGCACTATGATAGATAGAGATTGAGGTTGTTAATAATTACAGCTTGCTCAGCTCCACAATTAACACTCTTAACACTAGTAGTTAGGAAATCAAAAGATAAATTGAATGGGGAAGATCTGCTGTCAGGGACTTTTCCAGAGTGCTGAAAAGCAATGATGTCAGTCTAAAGACTAAGGCGCAACTAATCCATGCCATGGTCTTTGCAATTACTTGTTATGCTTCAGAGGACTGGACAGTGACTAAGGATTACAGAAGAAGAATCAATGCCTTCAAGTTGTGGTGCAGGAGAAGAGTCTTGAATATACCATGGACTGCCAAGAATACAAATAAGTCTGTCTTGATGAGGGTGAAACCAAGTTTCTTCTTCTTAGCAGCTAGGATTTTTTATTTTTTATTTTTTTTTTTTTTTTTTTTAGCAGCTAGGATTTTGAAGCTTCATCTCACACATGGCCAGAAGAGACTAGTCCTTGGAGAAGGACATCCTGTTCAAAAGGGTGGAAGGACAGGACAGGAGATGAAGACCCCAGATGAGAGGGATTGATACAGTAACTGGGGAAATGCAGGTTGGTGTGTCAGAATTAGTGAGACTGGCTCAAGACAGGGGAGGGTTCAGAGCTGCTGTACATAGGGTCTCTATGGGTCACACACAACTTGACGGCACACAACAATAACAAAACGTGTATGAGGATCTAAGCCGGGGAGGGAGGGAGCAGAGGAGTGAGAACTGAGTATGAGGTAATCATAGCAATCCTATGTACAACATCCCTCAACCCTGCTCTATCATGTGCCAATTGTGTCTGACACTCCTACCCCTATTACTCCAGACACTGAATTCATCAATCTCATCAGGGTTCTTCCTCTCCTGCGCTGTCCCTCCACCCTCCCAAGCATGATGTCCATCTCCAAAGACTGATCCCTCCTTGCAACGTGTCCAAAGTAGGTCAAAGCAAGCTTCAGAATCCTTGCCTCCTAAGAGAAGCCTGGTTTAACCCTTTCCAGGATGACCCTGGCTCATTCCCTTAGCAGTTCATGATATATTCAATATTCAATACTCTTCTCCAGCACCACAGCTCAAAGGCATCAATTCTCCTTCTATCATCCCTAGTCATTGTCTAGTTCTCTGAGGCATAGCAAGTGATTGCAAAGACCATGGCCTGTATCAGGCACACCTTAGTCTCCAGACTGATATCATTACTTTGGAGAGGTCTCTAACAACAGATTTTCCAACATAATACATCTTTTAATTTCCTGGCTGCTAGTACCAAGAGTGTTGATGGTGGAGCCAAGCAAATTAAAGCTGTTTACAACCTCTTCACCATCCATCATGATGCTGCCAATTGATGCAGTGGTGAAAATCTCTGCTTTCTTGATATTGAGCTTCAATCTACATTGAAGGTTGCAGTCCTTGACCTTCCCATTCCAAAGAAAGGTGATCCAAGAGTGTGGAAATTATCCAACAATATTGCTATTATCACATGAACGCAAGATTCTGCTGAAGATTATCCCAAAATGACTGGGATAACACATCAACTGAGAACTGCCAGATGTGTAGGCTGGGTTTGGAAGGGGCCGTTGTGCTAGGAATATCATAGCTAATGTTACATAGATCTTGGCTGAAAGCAGGGAATATCAGAGGAATGTCTTTCTATATTTCATTGAAGGGACAGCGCAGGAGAGGAAGGCCCTCTATGAGGTGACTGGGATAATTGGGATGGGAGTGTCAGAGACAGTGTGATTGGCACAGGACAGAGAGTTTAGGGCTGTCGTACATAGGGTCGCTATGAGTCGCAAGTGACTCGACGGCACATAACAACAACAACAACATGCAAAGACGTTTGACTGTGTGGACCACAACAAAC
>NW_006399821.1:13488536-13490436 GCF_000299155.1 Elephantulus edwardii
CAATTTAATTTCCTCTGCTTCTGTTATGATGTCACCTCTATCATTTCTTAATCAAGTTATTTGTGTCTTCTCTTTTTTTCCCTTTTGTTAAATTTGCCAAATATTTGTAAATTTTATTGACCTTTTCCCAAAACCAGCTCCTGATTTCAATTTTCTGGTTTTTATATCAATGATTTTAGCTGTTGTCCTTTTAATCTCTTTTCTCCTAGAGGTTGTAGGATTAGATTTTTGTTCTTTTTCTATTTGCTGAAGGTGTTGAGTTAGATAATTGATCATTCTTCTTTCTTCCTTTTTTTATGTGTATGTCTATTGCTATGAAATGGCCCTTGAGAACTCCCTTAGCTGTGTCCCAGAGTTTTGGTAAGTTTTATTTTCATTATAATTTGTTTCAAAGAGCATTTTTATTTCGTTTATAACCCAATCATGTTCTAGCAGAGAGTTATTTAGTTTCCACATGGCTAGTTTCATAAGTTTTACTCTCTCTTGTGGTTAATTTCTAGTTTTATGAAACTGTGGTCTGAGACTACACTTTGTATTATTTCAATGTCTTTGAATTTGTTGAGGCTTGCTTTGTGTTAATATATGATCAACTCTGGGGAATGTCTCATGTGCACTTGAAGAAAATTAACTGCATTTTAGTTGGGTGCAGTACTCTGAATATATCCACAAGGTCAAGTTGGCTGATTGTGTAGTTTAGACCTTCTGCATCTTTGTTGAGTCTCTTTTGAGTTTACCTACCCTTTGGTAATAGTGGTGTGTTGAAATCTCCTACACTATTATGGTGCTGTCTATTTCTTTCTTCAGTTCTGTAAAGTATTGTTTTATGCATTTTGCAAGTGTATCATTTGGTGCATCAATGTTGACTAAGGTTATGTTTTCTTTATCTATTGTGCCTCTAATTAGTATGTAATGCCCTTCCTTATGTTTAATGGAAGTTTTCATTCTAAAATCTATTTTATCAGAGATTAGTATTGCTGTTCCTGCTTTTCTGAGGTGGTCATTTGCTTGGTATATTTTTTTTCCATTCTTTGATTTTGAGTCTGTCCTTCTCTTTTTTTCTTAGGTGTGTGTCTCTTGTAGGCAGCATATTGATGGGCTTGGTTTTTTTATCTATTCTGCTACTCTTTTTCTCTTAATTAGTGCATTTAGTCCATTCACATTAAGTGTTGATTATTGTCAAGCCAGGTTTTACTTTTGCCATGTTTCTTTTTATGTTTCTTTTCTCTTGTTTCTGGTTAGTAATTTAGTAAGTCCATGTACTTTCCTTTGACATCTGCATGTGAAGGACTTCACGTAAAATTTCTTGTAGTTTTGGTCTTGTTTTAACAAATTCCTTTAGTTCCTTTCTGCAAAGAATCTAATTTCCCTTTCATATTTGATGGAGAGCTTTGCTGAGTATAGGTTCTTCGACTGGCAATTGTTATTTTTCAACTTTCTGTATATGGTGTATACAGCACCCATTGCCTTACAGCTCGCATGGTTTCTACTGAGAAATCAGAGCTTAATGTAATTGTTTCCTCTTTGTAGGTGACTCTTTGTTTTTCCCATGCTGCTTTTTGAATTCTATCCTTATCTTTTAATTTCGAGAATTTGACTATGATATGTCTTGATGGTTTTCTTTTCAGGTCTAGTCTATTTGGTGTTCTCTGTGCTTTTTTAATGTGGATTTCCCAGTTCTTCAAAATACCTGGGAATTAATAGAAAAATGGGCATAGGACATGAACAGACACTTCACCAAAGAAGACATTCAGATGGCTAACAAGCACATGAAGAAATGTTCAAAATTCCTAGCTCTAAGAGAGATGCAAATTAAAACAACCTTGAGATATAATCTCACCCAGTCAGAATATCAAAATTTAACAGAACAGCAAGCAACAAATGCTGGCGATGTCGTGGAGAA
>NW_006399821.1:13491126-13507628 GCF_000299155.1 Elephantulus edwardii
GGGAGGAGAGAAAAGTGCAACAATGAATGAATGGAAATCCAAAGTCTCTGTGAATTTTTACTGAAATTAATAATAAACTTAAATAAATTTTTAAAAAGAAAATAAATGGAATAAAAAAGTGATTATTTAGAGGGGAGGGGGAACAGGGAGGAAAATGCAACAATGAATGAAAGGAAATCCAAGTTCTTTATAAACTTACAATAAAATCTCAATTAAAAAAAATACCTGGGAATTATTATTCTAGTACTTCTTCCACAATCTTCTCAGTGACTTCCCTGTCACTCCGCTGGTCTGGAATTCCATTCCTATGTATTTTATTCTGTTTGATGTCATCCCACATGATTCTACGGTTTTCTTTACACCTTATCTCTGATTTTTCTTCTAGTATGTTTTTAGTGAGCTCTTGTTTTCCAGCTCACTGACCCTCTGTTCTATCTCTATAGTTCTACTTTTTGTCCTACCAGTGTGTTAGACACTTCTGTCATTTCAGTCTTAATATTCTGGATTGAATTTTCTTGCTTTTCTGTTATTTCCAGTACTGTGTTGACTATGTCCTCTCTGTCTTGTAATGGGTTTTTTATGTTCTCGTACCTCTTTCTCTAGTTTATCAAGTCTTTCTTTCCTCTTTTGCATTTTCCTCCATAGCCATTCAAGTTGCTCATCATCAATATATTTTCTGGACTGTTGTCTCTGAGGTATTTTCTCTCTTATTGACTTCCATCATTTCTTCCCACCTTCATATCTTATTCTGCAGTTGATCAAATAAATCTGTGTCAACATATTTATTCTAGTTCTCTCTACTGGGGTATGCATTGTTATTGTTGTTATTAAGTGCTGTCAAGTTGTAGATGACTTATAGTGACCCTATGAATGAAAGACCTGAACACTTGTATAACTTACATAATTTCTCCAAGTTCATAGAGTTTCTGGAGGCAAGCTATTTCAAAGTGGATACCACTCCTGCTTCCAAGCTTGTTTAGGTATGCTTTTTTAGAAGGGTTATTTTATTTATTCATGACGGCTGAGGTGGATTGTTGCTTTCTTGATATTATATGAGTCTTTCGTTTCTGGCTGTTGTAACTATAAAATTACCCAGGGTATAGTAATGTTTTGTGAAGCACCTATATATTTGTGTTCCTTTCTTGGCCCAAGGCCCTATTGGGCCTGACAGCAGTATTTTCACCAAAGTACCTTAATGACAAACCAGGAATCCTATTGTTCCCTTCTGGAAATGGCTTCTTCACCTGTATAGAGGTGTCCCAGTCTTTTCTTCTGCTTGAGCTCAAGGGGTCCTGCATAGTAAAACTAGAGAGCAGTTTTCCCCCAAAGTACCTCACTCAAGCTACTTTAGCTGGCCTGATGCCTTCCACTTGAGCTTAGGGGTTCCCACGTGGAGTGGCTAAAAAGCAGTGATCCCCCAAAGTACTGTCGGGATAGCACCGCCACTTCCTGCTGCACAACCAATGGTGATTAATTTTATAACTCACAGTATATGAGAAAGATCATATGAAACACAATGTGAATTTAAAAATAAATCTCCAAGTATATGCAAGAAGAAATATTGGCTTGTGAGACTGGAAGAAATAGGAACTTGGGAGTTAATTGAAATAAAGTTTTATTCCTTGCATCAAAAATCATAAAGACAAGAAATAACAGGAGCCAAGTGTTTTTAACTTTCTCTCCAACCCTATTAAGTTCTTATTATCAGAAACAAAGCACAAAAACAGGACATTCCTCTTCCAAACTCACTTGCCCACATAACTTCAAACTGTTTTGTAATCAGAGAGACACCAGACAAAAAGTCGACATGAATTTTTCCATCTGTCCTTCAAAATGTGTGGAATCAGTCAACAACCAGTCAGGAAAACAGAAACTACTTTAGTATTTCAAACATAGGGAATTTTATATGACTTAATTACTGGAAAGACTGGTAGGAGGGAAAAGGAAAAAGGTTACGATCAACCAGAGTTAAAGAACCTTAAGAATCTGCTATCACCCTTAGGAAAGGAGTTCTGGAGGTGTAGTAAAGAGCTGAGCTGTTCGCTAAAAGGCCACTGCTCTTGAGTGATTTGTACAACCAAGCATTCTGAGGGACAAAGATGGTCAATCACCTCCTGTATGATTTACACTTCAATAAGTCCACTGGAGGGTCAGCTATGAGTCAGTTCTGACTTGACAGCAATGATCTGACCACTCTTAAGACTAAGTAAAAAGAAAATAGGGCCCACACTGTGTGTGTTTCCAGAGAATCACTGTCAACATCATTCTGGAGGAATCCAGGGCCCAGCACTGCTGCTGGTGCTGCTGGGAGCCAGAGGTCCCAAACATCCTCCAGCTGAGGCTGCTACAGCGGTTGTTGGAACCTGTCATCTGGGCAGACATCTAAAGCCCAAACTTTAGCTGCTGCTGCTACTAGAGAAAAAAAAAGAAAAGAAAAAAGTCCCTTTCATCTCTGGTTCTTTGTAGTCAACTGACAGTGTCTACCATTGGAAAAAAAGTAATAGTGAAATTATACAAAGAATCTGAAAAGATGGTTTGCAGGCTTCCAGCTCTTTGTATTACAGAAGAGAGCATGAATGGGTGAAAAGAGAAAGAAACAAGATCGATGTCTGGCTTAAGTAACAGGGATGTGTGTGTGTGTGTGTGTGTGTGTGTGTGTGTGTGTGTAAAGGCTTTGGTCTGTAGTAAAGGATTATTATTCAATGTAAATGTCCCAAATTCAGTCTTAATACGTCTCAAAACAATAGGTCAGGGGGAGGGGTTTGTGCGGGGAGAAGGGTGCAACAATGAATGAATGGAATCCCAAAATCTCTGTAGATGTTCATTGAAATGAAAAATAAACAACCTAAATTTAAAAAAAACAACAAAAAACAATAGGTCAATTATCTTGCTGAGCTGTATAATAACATCCTAACAGTCTGGGAAGAGTGGTTGGCTCAGTCTACCAATCATTACTCACAAATTTCATGTACATTTTGATCCTTTCAGGTCCCCCACAGTTCATGGTAGATCAAGCATGAGGGCTCAGTAAGTTCATATTAAATAAATGTCACTCCCAGTTCTCACGAGAATTTTAATATTAAGAACAACCTGAATGGAGGTATCACTCAATGGCATGCAATTTCTAATACTCTTGACCTGGGACAATTAAAAATATAAAATTATAAATTAAATATTATAATTCATGTATTAAATTTTATAAATATAAAATTAAAAATATAAATTAAATATATATATATATATATATATATACTTTTTTTTACTTTCCTGACTTTGTTTTTAATTGGGCTTTGTTGTTGTTGTGTTGTTGTCTTTGTTTTCAGGGGAACCTCTGGAGAGCTTTTGCTTATTTATTTGTTTTATGTAATACCAAAATCCCAAATTTATATAAAATTATAATCATAGTAAAGAACTACCATAATCCCTTCACCCAGAGTTCTCAATTATGAACATTTTACCAGTCTATCTCTCTCTATGTGTGTGTCTCTCTCGATATAGATAGATAGATAGATAGATAGATAGATAGATAGATAGATAGATATCAGTATATAGTATGTACTCATGTGTGTATGTGTGAATGTGTATTTATCTATGTGTCCTTGTATCTACAGATAAACATGTTTATGTTTGTCCATTTTCTGAACACTCTGCCAAAAGGTCACAAGCATGGACCATCCCAATTCCTATATATCCCAATGTAAATTTTGTAAACAAAGACAAATATTTTGAGAACAAAGACAAAGATACTCTCCTACACAGCCACAATATGATCACATACATCATTAGGAAATTGACTTTGATAAAACACAACCATTCAAACTAGGAACTCCATTCAAGTTTCTCTAATAATCTCAGCAACATTCTCTTCTTTTTCTGATCCAAAATCCAATCCAGAATCACACCTTGAATTTCATCTCTTTTGACATGGGAGTCACTTGGTCTTTCTTTGTCCCTAACACCCTTGGCAACCTGAAAGAGCTCTGCCCTTTCACTCTGACCATTTGCAGGTCAGTCCATCTTTCCTCATGACCATTCTCAGGTCACATCTTAGCTGGAATGCCTTGGAAATGTTCCCATCTGTGGTGTTAACTTTGATCACCGGTGAGGTGATCTGCCTGGTTTTTTCACTGAAATGTTGGTCACTCTTTTCCCCTTTGCATTTTATAAGTGGTAGCAAAGGCACACAACAACGTTCTGAGCTTATGCTTTGTTTTCCAAAGACAAGATTCCATTCCACTTCTCTTGTTCTCATCTTGCATCTTCTGCAAAAAATTCCCTATTTGACCAGTCCAGCCAAATCCAATTTAACACACACATGAATTAAACATTTTGTTCTATTTAAAGAATCAGTCGAATAGTTGATAATTTAATGCCAGATGCCTGATCCCAAACCATCTGAATCTCTCTGAGCCTCAGTTTCCAGATTCATAAACTAAGGACTAAATAAGTTGGAAAAGTTCCTGGGTGGTGCTAATTATTAATGCAGTTGACTGATAATTGAAAAGTTGGTAGTTCGAGTCCACCAAAATCACCTTGAAAGAAAGGCCTTGTGATATCTTTCCAGATATTCAGTGCTGAAAACCCTGTGGGGCACAGCTCTGCTCTAACATGCCTGGGGTCACTAGGAGTTGAAGCTGACTCCATGGCAACTGGTATTACGTGAGCTTTGGTCTGGCACGGTTTTAAGACCTAATTCTGCCTGCAGGTCCCTGTGTCTGTGCTCTAATTGGCTTTTTGGCAACAGTCCTCTCCTTTGTCAGTGGAGCAGTAGTTTGGAGAAAGGTGTGTCTCCTTGAGTCCTCCAGATACAGATGGACATAGAAAAGAAGCAGGACCTTGGGTCTTCCCTGAGGAACAGCCATAGGACCTCTCACCTTCAATGCTCCCAAGGTGGACCCTTCCTCTCTCACCAAGCCAACCCTTTGGGAACAGAGCCGCTCACAGGCTGCAATAAAGCTATTGTATTTTCTCAGAAAGAAAAGAGGTTTTTATGTAACTCTTTGCCCTGTCAGCTTGGTACATTAAAACATAGGCACATATAGACAGAAAGATTACAGGAAGCTTATAACTGAGGGATGGGTGATGGAGTGAACAGTGAGAAAAGTATGGTGTGTTAGTTTTTCTTTTTGAGGTGATGAAAATGCTTTACAATTGACTAGATATAGTAAAAAAAAAAACATTGACCTGCCAACTTCAAATGGATGAATATTATGGTATGTGACATAAATCTCAAGTAAACACATTTACAAGGAAGTTACAGAGAGAACTCTCAAACTCTCTGGTTTAACAACTGGGAAAGGAAGAGAGAGAGTTTATAGATGGGATTCTAGTTGAGGTCAGGGGAGGACATGAAGAGGTGCTGGTGCAGAGAGAGCAGGCAGGGAGCACAGAGGGGGTGAGGAGGGTCAGGCCCCTGCTGGCAGGGGTAGCTTAGCTGGTAAAGTACAGTATCTTAACTGGTAGACACGAACTACATTTCCTTTGCCCACACAGAGCCCTCAGGGGCAGAGTGCTCTACTGTAGAGGGTCATGAAACAGATAGCCCTGCCCAATTCAGGGACTTCCCTGCCCATCACTCCTTCTCCTAGGAGCAGCAGAAACAACGCCTCAGTGGCACAAATGGTTAGATGCTGAATTACTAACCAAAAGAGTGACAGTTCAAAGCACACAGAGATGTTTTGGAAAACATATCTAACTACTTTAGAAAGGTTACCGTTTTGAAAACACTGTGTTGTTATTGTTAGGTGCTGTCTAGTTGAGTACAACTCATAGTGACCCTATAAGCAAAATGTCTAAACCCTGTTCTATCTTGTGTCAACCTTTTAATCTCTGACGTACTTGACCTCATTGCTGCAGTCATCATGTCAACTCACTAGCTGAGGGTCTTTTTTCTCCTTACCCATTAGCCCTCCACCTTTCCAAGCATGATGTCTTTCTCCAAGAATAGCCTTTCTTAGCAATATGCACAAAGTACACTCAAGAAGGCTTTTCCATCCTTGCCTCCAAGAAGGACACTGGATACACCTTTTCCAAAACATATCTGTTTGTTCTTTTAGCAATTCATGGAGTATTTAGTACTCTTCTCCCATACTACAGCTCAAAGGCATCAATTCTTCTTCTATCATCCATACTCATTGTCCAGCTCAGACCATGGTCAAAATCAAGCATACCTTAGTCAAACAGGCGTCATTCCTCCTCAGCGTTTGAAGAAGTCCATGACTGCAGATTTTCTAAGTGCAACACATCTCCTGATCTCATAACTGTTAGTACCAAGTATATTATTGTGGATGCAAGTAAGATTACATCATTGACAGTTTAAGTCTTTTCTCCATATATCATGATGTTGCTTATCAGTCCAGTAGAGAGAATTTTTGTTTTCTTGACCTTGAGATGCAATGTATATTGAAAGTTCCAGTATTTGATCCCCTGCAGCAAGTATTTAAAGTCCTCCTCACTTTCAGCAAGCAATGGTGTATCTTTTGCTTACTGAAGGTTATTAGTGAGTCTTTGTCCTAACATCATGCCACATTCTTCTTCATAGAGTCTAGCTTCTTGAATAATTTGCTCAGCATACAGATTGAACAGGTAGGGTGAGAGAACACAACTGATACACATCTTTCTTAATTTTAAACCATATAGTGTTCCCTTGCTCTATTCACCCAACAGCCTCTTGGTCTAAGTATAGGCTTCAGATAAGCACAATTAAGTGCTCTGAAATTTCCATTATTCTCAACGTTAGCCGTAATTTGTTATGATCCACACAATGAAATGCCTTTGGATTAAATAAAGCATAAATAGAAATTCTTCTGGTATTCTTTACTTTCAGCGAGGATTCATCTGACATATCCCTGATGCCACGGTCTCTTCTAAACTCAGCTTGAACTTCTGACAGTTCTCTATGTGCTGTTCTAGCTGCTTTGTTTGTGTTGGGGTTTTTTTGTTGCTGTTGTTGTGTTTCAAGATCTTCAGCAGTTCCACGCTGTTCATAGAGTGTCTATAAGTTAGAACTTATTCAATGGCACTAAGTTTTATGGAGAGTGTGTGTGTGTGTGTGTGTGTGTGTGTGTGTGTATGTGTGTGTGTGTTAAGAGAAAGAAGCAGAGAGAGAGAGAGCACACTTGTGGCCTGCTGGTAAGAAGCTGTGCTGCAATTATAAAGGCAGCTCTTGGATCTATCAGCTGCTCCATGGGAGAAGGATGGACAATCTCCTTCCCTGTTATTTACCACCTCTGAAAAGCTGCTGAAGAGTCAGCTATGGGTCATTTCCAACTGGTAACACATAACAACAACAGCATGCGTGTATATATAAACTGCATGTCTAGTACAGATGAAAAATCTACCAAAACTTTGTCAGAGACCCATCTGCAGTCTGTGAGTGGATTCATACCAGCAAAATTCAAATTTTTTACATCAATGCTAAGTCACAATGAGCTTCTATAACTCATCTCTATCCTGGATGCAGGGAATGCTGGAGCGTGCTATAATCATAACCTATAGGAAGTAAATCAAGAAAAACTCAGGAACTACTAAGGCTTCATTTTACAGTTCTCAGCTCCTGTCAGAGGGAAGTCCTTTTAAGGTCACCTGAATTGTGATCCTGAGGCTGCAGAAGCAGTGCTTTCCGTCAGTTAACATTTCAGTCTGTGCACCAGGGCTGTCCCAAATGTTCACCCCACTAATAAGATCCTTGGACTAATTTGGAGCCAATTTATATCATTCCATCTTGATTCAGAGTCCCTTTCTATTGCAGAAAGCTATGAATTGCTGGGGAAAGAGATTGAGATTTGAAAGCGAAAATATTTCCTAGGAGAAAATTAATCCAGGGCTGGGAAGATGGCAAGGAGTGGCGCGTGCAGATGAGTGAGGCTGAGTGAGGTCTAGGAGGCATTTATCTTATAGGGATCCTAGACCTAGTGGGGTAGTGTGTAACATGGCAGGTTGCTAACCAAAAAAGTCAGTGGTTCAAATCCACTAGTAGCTCCAAGGGAGAAAGACAGACATGACTATGTATTAGCCTCAAAAACTCACTGGAAGGCTGCTGTGAGTTAGAATCAACTCAACAGCTGGGGCTTCAATTTTGGCAGGTCGTGTGGGCCAGGTGAGACTCGCCTCACCTCATCAGAGGCTGAGCCTTGTCTTTGGCCTTTCCCTAGACAGTACTGTTCCCTCTGGATGCATGTCCTCTCAGGCTCTGTGCCAGAGAGGCTTTCTTTGAAAGCAGAGAAGGCCTGGTGCTAAAGGAGGGGCTGAGTCTGGGGCCAGCCCAGAGCTGGCAGGCTACAGTGCTTCCAGGCCTGTGGGTACCTCTGCAGCACTATCCCATGGACCAGGTTAGCCTGGGGTCCAGGAAAGAGGAAAAGGGGAAGGGGGTGGGGAGATGTAGGACAATAGCACAGTTGTTGCTGTGCAAGGAACACCCCAGTCACTGCTGCTTTTGCCAGGAATCCACCCTCTGAGGTGCACACAAAGCCGACATTACCAGAAGCACTTAGAGGGGAGACCTGCTCTCTAACTTCGAGGAGCAGCTTCATCCTGCACAATAGTGCAGATTTGAGAAGCTCTCTATTTATGTTCATGTTTAAAATGTCCATTTTTTTTTCTTTTTCCTGATCATGTCTTTATCTGTAAAGACAAAGGCAGCTAAACTGTGAATTGTTAAGTTTGTGAAATCAACACCATTGCTATCTTTGCCTAACCCACTCATTCATATGCTCACACATAAAAAGAAAACAATGAGTGTAGAGATAGTGCTGCCTTTTTACATTACAGTGCATCTGAAGACTTTTATAGTCAACTGACCTAAAGCCACTCTGTAGGGTAAAGTAGAACTGCTCCAAAGCGTTTCCAATACTTTACGCAAAGGAGGAGGAACAGCTGTAAGAAGAAACTAGTGATTGGTACATGGAATGTGAGAAGCATGAATGTAGGAAAACTGGACATTGTTAAGAAAGAAATGGAACGCATAAATATTGACATATTAGGTATTAGCAAAATGAGATGGATTGGCATGGAACATCTTGATCAAACAATCATATGCTCTACTATGTGGGAGACAAAAAAAGTGAGAAAAAATGGGATCACTTTCATAGTTAAAAAGGTCATTTCTAGATCCATTCTTGGAATAGAATTTTGTGAGTGACAGGGTAATATCCGTATGCATACAAGGAAGATCTATTAATACCACTATTATTTAAACTTATGCGCCAACAACTAGAGCCAAAGAGAATGAAATAGATAATTTCTACCAACCTTTGTAATCAGAAATCAATCTAACATATAACCAAAATGCATTAATAATAATGGGTAACTGGAATGCAAAAGTTGGGAACCACGAAGAAGGATCAGTAGTAGGAAAATATGGACTTGGTGACAGAAATGAGGCTGGGGATAGAATGATAAAATTCTGCACTATCAATGATTTATTAAAAATATATATTTTATAAGAAATATAAATGCAGGCTATACACATGGATTTCACTTGACAAGATGCACAGGAATCAGACTAATTATATCTGTGGAAGGAATCATGGGACAAGTTCAATATAAGCAGTGAAACTAGGCCAGGTATACTAGTTGTGGAACAGACCATCAACTACTCATATGCAAGTTCAAATTAAAGCAAAAGAAGGTTAATTATATCCACAGGAATAAAAATTTGATCTTGAGTCTATGCCCCCTGAATTTAAAAAACAACTTATGAAATAGGTTTGAGGCCTTGAACACTAAAGAAGGAAAACCAGATGAGTAGTAGGAAAATATCAAGAATATTGTTTATAAAGAATGCAAAAAGTCATTACAAAGAGGGAAGAAGAAGAAAAGACCAAAATGGATGTCAGAAGAGACTCTGAATATTGCACTAGAGTGTCAAGAAACCAAAGTAAAGGGAAGAAATCAAGAAGTTAGGAGCTGAATAGAAGATCTCAAAGGGCTGCTCAGGAAGACAAGGCAAAATATTATAATGAAATGTACAAGGAGCTGGAGTCAGAAAATCAAAAGGGCTGAATTCACTCAGCATTTCTTTCTTAAACTAAAAGAACTAAAGAATAAATGTAAGCCATGAGTTGCAATGCTCAAAATGCTATTGGAAGAATATTGAATGATTCAGGAAACTTTAAAAGAAGACGGAAGGAGAATAGAGTCATCGTATCAAAAAGAATTGGCTGACACAGAAGAATTTCAAGAAACAACATATGAGCAAGTGGCAATGGTGATGAAGGAGAAAGTTCAGGCTGTTCAGAAGGACTTGGCAAAAAATAGAGCCCCAGGAATTGATGAAATATCAATTGACATATTTCAACAAACACAAGCTGCCCTGGATGTTCTCACCAAGTTGGGCGAAGAAATCTGGAGGCCAGCTACTTAGCCAAGTGACTAGGAGAGATCCATATTTATTCCCATTAAAAAAAAACACACAAAACATGACCCAACAGAGTGTGGAAATTATCAAACAATATCACCAATATCACAAACTAGCAAAATCTTGCTTTAAATCATTCAATAACAACTGGAACAGCTGGACTACTAGAAAGGCAAGCTGGATTTAGAAGAGGTTGTGGCACTAGAGACATTATTGCCAACATCAGATGGATCTTGGCAGAAAACAAAGAATATCAAAGGAATGCCTATCTGTGTTTCATTGACTATGCAAAAGCATTTGATATGTGGATCACTACAAATTGTGGCTAACCTTGAGGAAAATGGAAATCAAAGAACACTTGATTGTACTTATGTGAAACCTATACTTGGACCAGGAAGCAGTCCTCAGAACAGAGTCGGGAAACACTTTATGGTTCAAAATCAGGAAAGGAGTGTGTCAGGGATTCATCCTGTCTCCATATCTTTTCAATATTTGTAGAACCGATCATTCAGGAAGCAAGGCTTTATGAGGAGGAATGTGGCAACAAGATTGAGGAAGACTCCTCAACAGCCTATGATATGCAAATGACACAACCTTGCTTGCTGAAACTAAAGAAGACCTGAAACACTTGCTATAGAAGGTCAAAGACTGTAGTCTTCAATATGAACTGAAGTTTAACATCATGAAGACGAAGATCCTCCTACTGGGCCAACTGGCAGCAACATGATATATGGAGAAAAGATTGAGGTTTTTAACAATTATAACTTACTTGGCTCCACAATCAACAGTTTTAACACCAGCAGTCAGGAAATAAAAAATGTAATTGCATTGGGAAAATCTGCTGTCAGGGATGTCTCCAGAGTGCTGAAAAGCAACAATGTAAGTCTAGAGACTAAGGTGCATCTAATTCAGGCCATGGTCTTCATAATTACTTGCTATGTACCACAGAGCTCGACAATGACTAAGGGTGACAGAAGAAGAATCAATGCCTTCAAATTGTGGTGCTGGAGAAGAGTCTTGACCATACCATGAGCTGCCAAGAAAACAAATAGGTCTGTCTTGGAGAGGGTGAAACCAAGTCTCTACTTGGAGGCCAGGGTTTTAAAGCTCTGTCTCACATACTTTGGGCACGTGGCCAGGAGAGACCAGGCCTTGGAGAAGGACATTATTCTTGGAAGGGTGGAGGGACAGCACAGGAGAGGAAGACCCTGGATGAGATGGATTGATACAGTGGCTAGGGCAATGGGGGTTGATGTGTCAGAACTAGTGAGACTGGCTCAGGACAGGGCAGTCTTCAGAACTGTTGTATATAGGGTTGCTCTGGGTTGCAGGCAACTCGATGGCACATAACAAGTCTCTGTGAAAGCAAAATATCTCAACTTTCTCTTAGGGTGGCTAGTGGGTTTGAATCATTCATAACTAGGCCATAAGGTCCCTATAAATCAGATTTGACTTGATGACAATAAGTTTGGCTTTTGGTTATTGCTAACTGAAAGGAATCTCTGGGTTGCCAAGTTGTTAAGGGCAAGACTGCTAGGCCAACAATTAACAGTTTGAATTTATCAAGAAGCATGTCAAAAAACAGTTTTGTTGCTCTTCTTCCCAAATGTCACAGCTTTGAAATTCTATGGAGTAGTTCTACTCTACATACATGAGGTCACCATGTGATGTGTTGACTTGATGGCAACTAAATACAAAAGCTAACAGACAGTCTCTGAGTGGTACAAACAGTTAATATTCTTGGTTACTAACCAAAAGGTTGGACATTTGCATCTGTCCACAGATTCCTTAGAAGAAAATTCCAGTGACCTACTTAAGTAAAAGATCACAATCATTGAAAAATCTACATAGAAAACACATAGAATCACCATGGTCTGAACTGACTTGGTGACAACTGGTAGAGATGGTGCTGGCTAAATGTCATTCAGCAGGCAGCTAGACTAAAATGAGGCTCTCATGAGAAAGCCTCAGGCGTCTGCTTCATCCTAGTAAACTAGGAAATCAAAGATGGAGTATTTGAGAAGATTTGTTCTTTTACCTTCCTAAGGCAAGGCCTTGAGCAGCTCACACTCCATTGGTTCATCTGCCATGAACAGTCATATTCCCCAAAGAGGTACAGGTATAACGTAGTTATTACCTTCATGGAATCTGAAGGTAATCTAGCCAGGTAGGCAGCAACTCTACTAATTCTGTAGACTTAACCAGTTACTCAACTTCTCTGAGTCTTAATTCCTATATCATAAAAGAAAAATAAAGTTGTTCCTACCCCACACAGTTGTAAAATATGCTGTTGTTGGTATTATAAAGTATCCTCATGTCAACTCCCCTATCCAGTCCTTGATGTGATGGCCTATATGTCACTCTTTCTGGACTTCTGTGACTCCTAACACCTCAAGCAGCTGCCTGTTTCTTCCTCTACGGGCAGTATCTTTTGACTTCAGGAGTTTTGAACTTCTGCTCCAGGATTGACTTCTTGTGCCTTAGGGCATCTTCTCCTCAATTTATGTGACAAGAGTTTCCCAGGGGAGGGTGATGAATCCTATAGATTTGGTATATAGGTCCTCAGGCCCCAAGATTTGAAGGTGGGCTTCATCAGCAGGCTTCTGGGAGTTGCAGTTATTTGCACCTGCGTGGTATGGGGTCTGCTGAGACTATTTACCACATACACAGTATCCTCTGGCTCCTTCCTTCTGCCCCCACAGCAATCTTCTGAACAAGAGATCTGAACTTTGCCCTGTGCTATCCCATCCTTACTATCTCCAACATGGTCAAGCACATTTTACCGTCACTGTGCCAGTACATTGAATTGAGAGTATTTCTTTTTTTTCTGACTCCTTTCTGACACCTTTCCCAATATGATACCTTTTTTTTCCCAAGGACTGGCCCCTCCTAACAACATGCCCAAAGTATATGAGATAAAGTTTCACCATACTAGCCCCTAAGGAGAACCATGGTCACACGATCTCCAAGACAGATTTGTTTGTTCTTTCTGTAGTCCATAATATATTCAATATTCTTTGCCAATACCACAATTCAAAGATAGTCATTCTTCTTTGACATCTCTTATTCATTGTCCAAATATCAAACACATTAGAAGCAATTAAAAATATTATGGGTTGGATAAATCACACCTTAGTCTTTAAACTATCATCCTTCCTCTTTAACACTCTGGAGAGGTCCTTGACAGCAGATTTTCCCAGTGCAACTTGTCTTTCGATTTCTTGACTGCTGTTACTGTTGATTGTGAATCCAAGTAAAATGCAATTCTTGACAATATCAATATTTACCCCATCTATTATGATGTAGCCTTTTTGTCCAGTAATGAAGATTTGTATTTTCTTGATATCTAAATATAATTCATATTAAAGGCAATATAGTCTCGAAATTCTTCCATAAATACTTCAAGTCTTCTTCACCTTCTGCAAGTAAGATTGTGTCATCTGTACAACACAAGTTGTTGATGAATTTTCCACAAATCTTGATCACATATTATTTTTAATATGGTCCAGCTCTCTAAATTATGGGCTCAGCATACAGACTGAAAAGATGTACGGAAAGGATATAATCCTGGTGAACAATTTTCCTGATCCTAGGCCATGCTGTGTATCAACTTGTTTTATTCAGACAGTTGCTTCTTAGTCTGTCTTGAAATGACTCAGTGTCAACCAGTTCTTTTTGGTACAGTGACTCTGTGTATTCTTTCCACCTTCTTTTGATGCTATTTGAATCATTGAAGATTTTGCCCAGGGCATTCTATAGCATTGCAACTCAAGGCTTAAATTTATTCCTCAGTTCTTTCAGCTTGATAAAATGTTGACCATATTCTTCCCTTTTAGTTTTCTAACTAGCTTGTTGTACACATCTTATTATAATAGTTTTGCTTTGTCTTCTCAAGTTGCCCTTTGAAATCTTCTGTCCATCTCTCTTACTTTAGCATTTCTTCCCTTTGTTTTGGCACCTTCTGTTCTAGCGTAAGTTTCAGACTCTCTTTTGATATCCGTTTTAGACTTTTCTTTCTTTTCCATCTTTGTAATGACCTTTTGCTTTCTTCATGGATGATGAAGGGAGCTCTGGTGGCCTAGTGGTTAGGAGCTGTGCTGCCAACCCAAAGGCACATGGTTAGAATCCACCAGCTCCTCCATAGAAAAAAATACAGGAAATCTACTTCCATAAAATTTACAGCCTGAAAACTGGTAGAGGGGCAGTTATGAGTCATTCTGACTCGACAGCACATATCAACGACATATATGTATATAGCATTATATACATAATATGTTGTTATTGTTGCTATATGTCATCTAATCAACTACAACTCACAACAAACCAAGAACAATAGCTTGGAACACTGCCCTAGTCTGAGCCAGTCTCATTGTCTCCAATACATTTGTCCTCATTGCCATAGCCACTGTGTCAATACATCTCATCCAGGGTTTTCTTTCTTGCACTGATCCTTCACCATTCCAAGTATGATGTTCTTCTCCAAAGACTGATCCCTCCTGGAAATATGTCCAAAGTATGTGAGACAGAGTTCCAAAATCCTTGCCTCCAAGGGGCAAACTTGTTTCAACCTCTGTAATACAGACCAGTTCATTCTCTTGAAAAGTTCATGATATGTTCAATACTCTTCTCCAGCACCACAATTCAAAGATATTTTTTCTTCTTCTGTCATTTTTTAAGTCATTGTCCAGCTGTTTGATGCTAGCAATCAGTTGAGAAGACCAGGCCCTGGATCAGGTGCATCTAAGCCTCTAGACTGGCATTATTGCTCTTTAGCACACTGGAGAGGTCCCTGACAGCAGACTTTCCCAATGCAGTTTTGTCTTTTTGATTTCCCAATTGTTGGTGTCAAGATTGTTGATTGTAGATCAGAGCAAGATGAAATCATTAGCAATCTCAATCTTTTCTCCACATATCTTTGTTGCTACTAATTGGCTCAGTGGTGAAAATTTTTATTTTCTTGACGTTGAGTTGTAATCCACACTGAAGACTGCAATCCTTTGCCTTTTGAATCAAACATTTCAAGTCCCCAATTTCTGTGAGCAAGATTGTATCATCTGCATAACACAGGTTGTTGATGAATTTTCCTTCAATACTGACACCACGTTCTTCTTCTTAAAGTTCAGCTTCTCAGATGATCTCTTTGAATACAGATTGAAAAGGTATGGAAAAAGGATATATGCCTAATATGCTCCTTTCTTGGTTTTCAACCACAAAGTGTTTTTGCTCAGTTCTAGGTTTCACATGAGCACAATCAAATGTTCTGGAATTCCCATTCTTTTCATGTTAGCCATAATTTGTTGAGATACACACTATCAAATGCCTTTGCATAGTCAATAAAACACAAATATACATCTTTCAGGTACTCTCTGCTTTCAGCCAAGATCCAACTGACATTAGCAATTATATCCCTAGGGCCACAGCCTCTTCTAAACCCTTGTAATTCTGGAAGTTCTCTGTTCTAGTCACTTTTGGATAATCATCATTTAGATTTAGCTTGCTTGTAATATTATTTGATACATATAATTATATACATATTGTCTTTATTATGTGGCATCAAGTCAGAAAGAATTCACAGCTGACCCCTCAGCAGATTTTCAGAAACAGTAAATCCCACAGGAAGAGACTGCCTATCTTTCTCCCAAGAAACAAGTGGTAGAGTAGAACCACATGTCTTTGAATTGGCAGTGCAACTCTCTACCACTAGGTCCAGAAATACAGTATTTAGACTCAATCCTGTGTCTTCTGCTTGAAAAAGAACCAGGCTTGGTTCTTAGCCAATGTAGATGGGCAACTACCACTTATGAAGGTTTGTGTAATACTATGAGGCTGAACAGGTTTCAGCTGTGCTTCCAGAATAAGATGGACATGGAAGGAAGATCAAGAAATCTACTTCTTTCTATATCTAATAACAGCTTTGGAAAAGAGTGGAAGTTTTTTAAAAGTGGTATATTAGAGCAAGTTTGCTGGTTTTGCCTACAAAAGACCTTAGAGCAAGTTTGTTGGTTTTGCCTACAAAAGACCTTAACACACACCCATGTTTATCGCAGCTTTGTTTACAATAGCAAAGAGTTGGAAGCGGCCTAAGGGCCCATCAACAAACGAATGGATAGAGAAGCTGTGGTATATCCACACAATGGAATACTAC
>NW_006399821.1:13509995-13523840 GCF_000299155.1 Elephantulus edwardii
TGTAGTATTTTGCTTTGTCAATCCGTGCTGCCTTTTGGAATCTTCTGTTCAGCTCTTTAGTGTCTTGGATTCTTCCTTGTGCTTTGGCTTCTCTACGTTCCAGTGCAATCTTCAGAGTTTCTTCTGACATCCGTTTTGGTCTTTTCTTCCTCTTCTGTCTTTGTAATGACCGCCTGCACGCTTCCTGAATGATACATTTAACATCCACAAATTAAAGGGGGAAAAAGAAATTAAATGGATTAACCTTGGAAATAAGCCTATTATTTTCCAGATTAGAGAAGTCACTTTGTTACTCTGGCCCCAAGTAGAGCATTCACGTCAATATCCTAGACACCAAGGCCACTTAAATAGTTTTAGATTAGCTGGAGGTAATAACAATAGTATGTATGTAACCTCTGCAAACACAGATAATAAATATTATGAAAAATTTCCCAGATTGCTTTATGGAGTTGTGTAACTCTGTCATTACCAGATAATTCTCTGATCAACAACAACAGTCTTTATGGAATATTTAAAAAAAAAAACCCACCTAAGTGTGGAAGGACCTTATAAGTCCTTGGTCAACACCAATGTCTCTTTTGTATATTTATTTTTTGTTATGAGTTGTATTATGTCTCCAGGAATTACATGTTCTTGTCCTAACTGCTGTACCTATGAATGTGACCATATTTGAAAACAGAGCCCTTGAAGATACTATCAATTAACATATGCTGGAGTAAGGTGGTCCTAATCACATATGACTAATGTCTTTACAAAAGAGAAGTCCCGATTAAGATGGCTGCTTAGATAGGAATCAACTCTCAAGCAGGTCTTCAGAGGCTGTAATTTGCACTGGAGAAGAGGCCCATCTTTTTTTTTCTTCTTTTTTTCCTGAGGAGCCCCTGGTGAATTCAAACGGCCAAAAAGGCACTACGTTGAATTAACAATGTAATTCTCTACAGAATATGCCAGCTGAGGTCCATCATAACTAAGAGAAATTTATTTCCAATCAAGGTGGCATTATAGTCATACCCAGATCAATACTACAAAAAAAAAAAAAACCAACAAAAACCCACAACTGAAAAAAATATAAAGAGAAAAGGAAGAAAAGCTCTAGATATATCAAAACAAAAGCAAACCTATATAAAAATAGATTAAAAAATACAATCAGTAAGCATAAAAACAAATAAAATTGAACATTAATGCCTCAAAGACTGCAATCAGCTACAACTATGTAAAGTAATAGGATACAATAGCTCATGCAAATAAACAAATTAAAGAAACAGACAACCTTTATCATGAAGAACTGACAACTTTTAAAAAACTAGTATAAAGATTTCTCAAAAAGGTCAAGGGAAAATGGGAAATAATACTTAAGAAGAATTCAAGAAAATAATACCAGCATGTAATTCAGAACCTCAACCAAAAAAAAAAAAAATAATTAACAACTCAATGGAAGGACACAGAAGTAAATAATGGAAGAATCAGTAAAATAAAAGACAAATCTCTTGCTCCTAATTTGAGAAAAATGGAATTGTTAGAAATGAAGAAAGCTAAAAGTTATGTATGTACATCATTAATAATGATAATATATGCATATTAGGAATTCCAGAAAAGAGGGGAAAAAAGAAAAATTCTGAGTATGTAATGACAGAAAAATCTCCATTTATTAAGAAAAAGATGAAAATTTTGATTCAAGAAACTCAACAACTTAAATAAAGGGTAAACAACAAAACAAATGCCCTAAAACACATCATAGTCAAATTTCTATAATGAGATAGACTTTTGAGAGCAACCCATGAAAAGCAAAATATATTTTATAAAGGGGCTTTAATGAGACAAAATGTTGATTTTTCATCAGAAACTATCCAAGCAAGAAAGTAATGAGTTAACTACACAAAACCATAGAAGAACAAAACTGCTAACCAAGAAGTAGCACATATGCAGCAAAACTGTCTTTCAAAACTGAAAAAAAACTTAAGATATCCCAGAGAAACAGAATTGAAGATCATTTTTAACCATCAGATGAGTCCTACAAGAAATAATAGAAGAATATTTATCAGATAGAACCCCAAGAACATCAAACAACAATCTGAAATCAATAGACACCCAGCAGTTGGTTTCCATATACAATCCTATTTGTAAACCAATCTGTTATATCTTGAAATTGCCTTAACTTACTCTTCATATGAAAATTTTATATCTACATGGACTGCCAGGAAAACAAACAGATTCATCTTGGAGAGGATTAAACCAAGCTGCTCCTTGGAGGCAAGGATTCTGGGGCTTCGTCTGACATACTTTGGACATGTTGCCAGGAGGGACAGGTCCTTGGAGAGGGACATCATGCTTGGGAGGGTGGAGGGACAGCGCAGGAGGGGAAGACCCTCTATGAGATGGATTGATTCGGTGACTGGGGTAATCGGGATGGGTGTGTCAGAGGCGGTGCGGTTGGCGCAGGATAGAGCAGGGTTTAGAACTGTTGTGCATAGGGTCGCTATGAGTCAGAAACGACTCGATGGCACATAACAACAACAACACATCATTGATCCTCTCTTTTGTTTTGAAGTTGTTATGGATTACACATTTATACTTCTGAGTGTTTTGCAATTAGTTTTAAAGCTATATTTTACTTTTGTGAAGTTTTTTTTAGTCCCATAACTAGTTTCCAGGTCCCTCCCTTCTCTGTACTCACTTATTGTTGTTGTTATGTGCTGTCCAGCTGAAGCTGACTCATATCTGACCCTCCAGCAGATTTTCAGAACCAGTAAACCGCATACAAAGAGATTGCCTGTCCTTCTCCCACAGAGCAGCTGGTGGATTCAAACTATGTACTTTTGGGATTGCAGTGCAACTTCTTACCACTAGGCCACCAGAGCACCCATCTCTAGACTTAGTAGGAACTTAACTAGGAATTAAAGTTCTCACCCACTTTTAACGTTTGTCTTTATGTTGATGTGTACTTCTTGTCTTATCAATCCCTTGTCCCAAGACTCCAAAGATTCACTCCACCCTGCTTTGCTCATTTTGTTATACTTGGTGCTTAGTCCAGTTATTCAATCTTTAGCTAGATGTGCATCATTAATACAAACTATAGTCAGTTATTTTTTAATACTGCCATAATTTTATGAGATAGTTAATAAGTGATGAGAGAGTATGCAAATACTTATACACCCACTGACAGAGGCCCAAAATTCTCCAAAATTTACAATACAAAAAAAAATGAAGTAAAAATAGATCTATAATAATAGAAAGTTTTAAAGCATAATCGTTTACAATAGTCAGAAGAGCTAGAAAGAAAATCAATAAAGGTACAGAAGTTACTGTCAAGATAACCGTAACTGAGTATCATGAAAAATTGTGCTTCAACAAATCTTACAAGTTTAAAAAAGTATTCAAATTCCTAGAAACACAATAACCATTTAAATCAATACAGACAGATTTAAATCAATACAGAGATAGAAACCTAAAGAGACTCCTAAAAAAAAAAAAATTTAAAATGTCATTACAAATTTCCCAATAACAAAGACAAAAAGTCCTGACCCAAATGAATTTTACCTAATGTTCCACAGTGCCTTTGATAATAATTCTATACAAACTACTCCAAAATATAGAAAATGAAGGAACATACCATAACTTGTTCTGTTCACCCTGATACCAAAGTCATGTTGTTTTTGTTGGTAGATGCCATCAAGTTGACTACAGCTCAAAGCAACTGTCCTCTAACCTTCATTATCCTCATGATCTCTGCCAACCTTTTTAAACCGACTGTGGCAGTCACTGTGTCAATACATCTCATTTAGAGTCTTCCTTCCTCTCTATAATCCTCCACTTTTTTTGGCATGATGTCACTCTCTAAGGATTGATTCTTCCTGAGTATATGCCCAATGTAAGTAAAATGAAGTTTAACCATCCTTGTCTCTAAGAAGGACTCTGGTTGCAAGTCTTCAGGAGAGATTTGTTTGTTCTTTTGGCAGACTGTAGGATATTCAATACTCTTCATGAACACAACAATTCAAAAATGTCAATTTTTCTTTCGTCTTTTTAAGTGAGGTAAAGACATTAAAGCAATCAAGCAAACAAAAATCTCCAATATCCCTCATGAATACAAGTGGAAAAATTATCAATAGAATTCTAACAAACAGAATGCAACAATATATTAAGAAACCCACACATTATAATTAAGTGGAATTCACACTGCAAAGCAGAGACTGTTATTAGGAAATCAATCAATGCAATATACCACATAAATAACACAAAGGAGAAGGATAATAGTAAGTTCAATTAATGCACAAAGATCATTTTGCAAAAGCCACTACACTTTTCCTGATAAAACACCTAGTAAAGTTGGAATAATAAATTGAAAAAAATCTCCAATATAGTTAGTGATATATGCAAAACCAATAGCCAATATTATTTTCAATGGAGAAAGACCGAGAGCCTCCCAAGTGAAAATAGGAACAGAATACTTCTACTCAATATTGTACTTGAAGTTCTAGCCAGAGCCAGAAGGCAAAAAAAAAAAGGGGAGGAAAGTCTAAATTTGAAAAGTGTATTCTGACTGCGCTTCTGCCAAGACAGATATGTTTGCCAGAACGCTTCTTAGAAGTGAGAATGGTGAAACTTTGTCTTATACATCTTAGGCATGTCCCCAGGAGTCTCAATTCTGAGAGAAAGACATCATGCTTGGTCAGTGAAATTAGTAGGTCAGTTAAAAAAAGAAAGCTCTTCTGTGATATGGATTGGCACAGTGGCTGCAACAATGGGCTCAAGTTCAGCAGAAATTGTAAGGTCGATGCAGAATCAGATAGTGTTTAATTCTGTTGTACACAGGCTCTCTATGAGCCGAAGTTGACTTGAAGGCACCTAATAGCAATAACGAAATTGGATAGGACTAACCCTAGAGGTATAGTGATCAAAACACTTGAATACCAATCAAAAAGTTGATGGTTCAAACCCAGTAGCTGTATAATGAGAACACAAGGGGGAGTCACCTTCCACAAAGATTTACAATCTTACAAACAATGTGGGCCAGTTATATTCTATCCTATTAAGTTGCAATGAGTCAGAATTGACTTGATGGTAATGTGGGAAAATTAGAATGGAAAAAAGTTTTTGTAGATGATATGATTCTACACATAGAAAATTTCAGAGATGCATCTACTAGAAGAATTCAACAAAATAGCAGGGTACAAGAGCAATACACAAAAATTAGTTGAGTTCCTTTACATTAACAAAGAGAACTGTGAAAAGCAAATAAGAAAGCAACACCATTTACTGTAGCCTCTAAAATAATGAAATATCTAGACATAAACTTAACCAATTAGAGCAAGGACAATGTGGAAAGGGCTGAGTCTGATCTACCAGTTCTAAAAGCGGGAACTGCCCCATCAGCAACATCTAGCACAAAAAAGTAATTCCTGTGAGGTCAGACATGTCCTCTCATGCACCTGCATCCATTTATTGGGTTTGAAATCTGTTGCAGTGGCCACACAGAATTGACAGAACCATAATCACTGTAGTTAACATTAAAATACAATCCCTCAGTCTAAAGAGTTTCTCAGTTAACAGCAAGATACAATCCCAGAGCCCTACAGCTTTTCCGTCAAAAGCAAGATACAAACTCCGGCCCAGGAATCTCTGGCTCCCAAAGACATACCTGTCCATTCTCTGCTTGCTCATTTTCTCCTGGTGGTGAGATTCCCACTTTCTGCCTATGAATCTACTCAATTTAATGGTGAGACTAGCTGACCCCCTTGTGGGACCAGCTTGCCCTATTTGCACAAGGAAGAAATGGCGTATGCAGCTGTTGATGATATAGGTAGACCAACATGTTTACAGGGCAAAAAGAGGTAAGGCAGCTGGGTCAGATTAAGGACAATGTTACAAGGAAGTCAGATTTTTAGCAACAGACCCACTACATCACACAAGGATATAAAAGATTTACTCAATTAAGATACAAAATACAAATCAAGAAACTGAAAGAGACCTACATAACCACAAGAACATTACGTGATCAGGGACTGGAAGAACATTATGAAAAGTTCAACATTATTCAAAGCAATTTATAGATATAATACAATCCCAGGTAAATGTCAACAACCTTCTTTACTAAAATGAAAAATCTTTTTTTAACATTCATTACAACATAAGTTTTAATAGAAGACACCTTCAGCTTTCTTAACCATTCAGTTTGTTTCTCTTTTTGTTTTGTTTTTTAAATAAAATGTTTCATTTTAATTGTGATTTTAACAAGTTTACAGAAAAGTTAGATTTTCATTTTCATTCATTCATTGTTGCACATTTTACCCCTCTCTCTTCCCCCTCCCTAAATTGACTTTTTTAAAATACTGCTTTATTTACAAAATTTGAATACATTGTTTTCGAGAACAGAATCTTCCAATTTCCCTCAACCTCTATGATCCAGCTTATATGGAAATAAAAACGACTCAGTTAGCAAAATAATATTGAAGAGCAACAAAGTAGGAGACTTCACCTTTCCTGATCTCAGAAGGTACTATACAGTCACAATAGTCAAAATGGCCTGATACTAATAGACCAGTGAAATAAACAAAGAATCCAAAATAATTCCATCCATGTAAAAATTTTCAACAAGAGTTACAAGTTCATTTAATGGGAAAGAGCCTCTTTAATAGGCTGTGATTGTAAAACTGTATATCTAGTTGCAATAAAATCAAAGTGTGTCTACACCTCACACCATACACACAACTAACTAAAAATGAATCTAAGACCTAAATCATGAAGTTAATACTACAAAGTTCCTTTAAGATAAAATAGTGACAAAACTATGGGAGTTAATAAAAAATTCTCAAACAACCATAAATGCAAAACCAAAAAGTTCAATTA
Source organism: Elephantulus edwardii (assembly GCF_000299155.1). NCBI lineage: Eukaryota > Metazoa > Chordata > Mammalia > Macroscelidea > Macroscelididae > Elephantulus > Elephantulus edwardii. The sequence goes on from NW_006399821.1 coordinate 13,516,842, forward strand.
AGTAACTAAGACTTCCTAGGAAGTAAATTCTTATATTCATCTAAGAGTTTATTAAAGAGGAAAAATACAACCTGTACAGTGGAAAAAAATTTTTTTAAAATATTTTTGAATGGTACATTTAATAAGATCTAATCTCTAACAAATAGTTCTGGCATCCTGGTTGTAAGAATTTGTGTTGCAATCCCAAAGGCACATGATTCAAATCTGCCAGCTGCTCTATGGGAAAAGGATGGGCAATCTCTTTCTGTGCAAGTTATTGCCTCTGAAAACCTGCAGGAGAGTCACCTGTGAGTTGATTCTGACTCAATGGTACACAGCAACAACAACAACAACAATTTATAACAACTCAACAACAAAAACCAAAGAACATAAATAAATATTTGGTCAAAGAGGACATTTGAGTAGCCAAAATATATATTAAAAGATGCTCATTAGTCATTAGAGATGCAAATCAAACTACAACACAAAATGACACTAAGTAAATGGTAAAACAACAAATGCTGGTGATTTATGGAGAGATTAGAAATCTTATCCATTGTTAGTGGCATTTTAATATTGTACAACCTCTGTGGGAAAACTATATGGCACCTTCTGAAAAAGCAAAAAACCAAAATACATTATAATCCACTAATCCACTCCTAGATCAATAACTTAGATATCTAACAAAAAGAAACACAGACATGAACACACCCATGTCCATTGAGAATTATCCACTATAGAAAAAAAGATGGAAACAATCTAACTATTCATCGCTGGTTAAATGTATTAAGAAATATATAATTCAGACAGACAATGAAGCAGTATGTAGTTCTGAAGAATAATCGTTGTTGTTGTTATTATTAGGTGTTATTAAGTGTGACTCACAGCAAACTTATGAACCCTGTCCTATCCTGTGCCATCCTCACAGTCCGTGACACTCTAGAGCCCACTGCAACAGTCACTGTATCAATCCATCTGGTAGAGGGTATCCTACTAGATGGTAGAACTCTTTTTCACAGACCCTCAACCTCCACCTTTCCAAGCAATCCATTCCAAGGAATAGTCTCTCCTAGCAATATGCCAAACCTATGAGAGACAAAGCTTTGCCATCTTTGCCTCCAAGGAGGATCCTTGTGACACCTTCTCCAAGCCATATTTACTTGTTTTTTTGGCAGTCTATGGGATATTCAGTACTCTTCTCCAACATCACAGCTCAAAGGCATGAATTCTTCTATCATCATTATTCATTGTCTACAGTCTTAAAAGTTTGATATTAGTCATCTAATAGAAAACTATTAGCCATTACTCTTCCAGAATAAGAGAAAAAGAAGGAAATCAAAGACTTAGAGAAGAAATTAGTCTACAGAAATAGCAACTATATACATAAACCACACTTGATAAACTGCACAGGAATCCTACTGACGAAATGTGTGGAAAAAGTTAATGGAGAGGCTCAATATCAACAAAACAAGGAGAGACTGACTGTAGATATACTATCTATTACTCAAGTGCAAATTAAAATTGATGCTGAAGAAAAGGAAAACAAGTCCATGAGAACGAAAATACAACCCGGAGTCTATCTAAGCTGATAAAAACACCTCAAGAATAGATTATGCATTGAACAATAATGACCAAAGACCAAGTGAGTTAAGGGATGAGATCAAGGATATTATCCATGAAGAAAGCTTTTGCTTCAAAGCAAAAGACAGAGAAGAAAGAATAGACCAAAATAGATGTGATAAGAGACTCCGAAGCTTGCACTAGAACATTGTTGTTGTTATTGTCATGTGCTGTCGAGTCGTTTACAACTCATAGCGACCCTATGTACAACAGCCCTAAACCCTGCTCTATGCTGTGCCAATCAGATGGCCTCTGACAAAGCCATCCCGATTACCCCAGTCACTGAATCAATCCACCTCATAGAGGGTCTTCCCCTCCTACACTGTCCCTCCACATTACCAAGCATGATGTCCCTCTCCAAGGACCTGTCTCTCCTTACAACATGTCCAAAGCATGTCAGATGAAGCCCCAGAATCCTTGCCTTCAAGGAGTAGCCTGGTTTAACCCTCTCCAGGATGAATCTGTTTGTTTTCTTGGCAGTCCAGGGTACATTCAGTTCTTTTCTCCAGCACCACAGCTCAAAGGCATCAATTCTCCTTCTATCTTCCCTAGTCATTGTCCAACTCTCTGAGGCATAACAAGTGATTTCAAAGACCATGGCTTGTATCAGGCACACCTTAGTCTCCAGAGAGACACCGTTGCTCTTGAGTGCTTTAGAGAGGCCCCTAACAGCAGACTTTCCCATTGAAATATGTTTTTTTATTTCCTGGCTGCTGGTGCCAAGAGTGTTGACCGTGGAGCCAAGCAAACTGAAGCTGTGAACAATCTCAATCTCTTCACCATCCATCCTGATGCTACCAATTGGTCCAGTGGTAAGAATCTTTGTCTTTTTGACATTGAGCCTCGGTCCATACTGAAGGCTGCAGTCCTTGACCTTCTGCAGCAAGTGCATGAGGTCCTCCTCAGTTTCGGCAAGCAGGGTTGTGTCATCTGGATAACGCAGGTTGTTAATAGATCTTCCACCAATCCTGATGACACACTTCTCATAGAGCCTGGCTTCTCGGATAATCTGCTCTGCATACAGGTTGAAAAGGTGTGGAGATAGAACACATCCCTGGCATACACCCTTCCCAGTTTTGAACCATGCGGTGTTACCTTGCTTGCTCTGTTCTAACGACTACCTCTTGGTCCAAGTATAGGTTTCACATTAGCACGATTAAATGTTCTGGGATTCCCATTCTTCTCAGAATCAGCCACAGTTTGTTATGATCCACACAAACACCTTTGCATAATCAATGAAACACAGATAGACATTTTTTTGGTATTCCCTGCTTTCAGCTAAGATCCATCTAACATCAGCTATAATATCCCTAGTACCACGACCCCTTCTAAACCCAGCCTGGACTTCCGGCAGTTCTCTGCTGATGTGCTGTTTCAGTCGTTTTTTGGATAATCTTAAGTAGAATCTTGCTTGCATGTGAAATCAATGATATTGTTCTGTAGTTTCCACACTCAGTTGGGTCACCTTTTTTTGGAATGGAAACAAATATAGATCTCTTCCAGTCAGTTGGCCAAGTGGTTGTTCTCCAGATTTCTTGGCACAACTTGGTGAGCACGTCCAGGGCAGCATCTGTTAGCTGAAATATGTCAATTGGTAAACCATCTATTCCTGGGGCCTTATTTTATTGCTATTTCCTTCAAAGCAGCTTGAACTTCTTCCTTCATCACCATAGGCTCTTGCTCAAACATTATTTCATTAAATTCTTCTGTATCTGCCAATTCCTTTCGATACAATGACTCAGTATATTCCTTCCATCTTCTTTTAATACTTCCTGAATCATTTAATATTCTGCCTAAAGCATCCTTGATTACAGCAACTCGAGGTCTGAATCTGTTCTTCAGTTCCTTGAGCTTAAGAAATGCTGAATGAGTTCGGCCCTTTTGATTTTCCAACTCTAGCTCCTCGCACATTTCATTGTAATATTTTGCTGTGTCATGCCGTGCTGCCTTTTGGAATCTTCTGTTAAGCTCTTTAGTATCTTGAATTCTTCCTTGTGCTTTGGCTTCTCTATGCTCCAGTGCAATCTTCAGAGTTTCTTCCAACATCCGTTTTGTTCTTTTCTTCCTCTTCTGTCTTTGTAATGACCGTTTGCACTCTTCCTGGATGATACATTTGCCATCCTCCCACAACTCATCTGGTCTTCGCTCATTAGTGTTCAAGGCCTCAAACCTGTTCCTGAGATGATTCTGAAATTCAGGTGGGATGAAATCAAAGTCATACTTTGGCTCCTGTGGATTTGGTTTAATTTTCCTCAGCTTCAGCTTGAATTTGCACAGGAGTAGTTGGTGGTCAGTTCCACAATCAGCCCCTGGCCTAGTTTTCATGGCTGATATTGAGCTTCTCCAGCAGTTTTTTCCTCAGATGTAATCGATCTGATTCCTATGCATACCATCAGGTGAAATCCATGTGTATAACCTGCATTTGTGTCTCTTATAAAACGTATTTGCAATGAGTAAGTCATTGATTGTACAAAATTCAATCATTCTATCTCCAGCTTCATTTCTGTCACCAAGCCCATCTTTTCCAACTACTGATACTTCTTCTCTCCTAATTCTACAGATTTCCCATATTCAGTCCTATTTTCAGATATCTCCAGATATAAGAATCATCTATTCCTGGGCCTAAAGCCCCTGAGTGCTATTGTATATTCAGATCTAAGCTCCCAGATAATGGCTGGTTTTTGTCATACTACTGACACTCAACCTTGCCAGGTCAATAAGTCTTAATGCACTCAGAAAGAGAATTTCCTAAATCACATGCCCATCTAGGGATTTAATAGTGTCTTCCCCTCTATTTATTTCTAATTCTTGAAAATATTAGAGATGCCAGTAATGTCCAGGACATCTCTCTCCCAGTATCAAGGAGTGAAGACCAGAGTTAACCTTATTTATGTCAGGTACAATGCAAATGGTTGGTCTCGGAAGGCATTGGTCATAGCTGTTATAGTTGAGAAGGCAGTAGGAGCAACCCAAGAGCAGAACCGTGTTTTCTCTGCACCCAAAAGCCAACTTCCATCAAGTTGATTCCAACTCAAAGAAACTCTGTGTCTGCAGGGTAGAATTACACCTCACAGAGTTTCCAAAGCTGTGACCTCACAGAAGCAGAAGCTGGAATTTTCTTTTAAGACACTTCATGATAGGTTTGGTAATTAATAACCATTTGCATGATCTAGGGACTCCTCTGGACCCAGAAGTGAGGGGAAATTGAAGTGTAGTGGCTCAGGAACCATTAGGCTTGTGCTCACGCCTCTGAATAGCCAGCTGCCCTCTTGCTCTCAGACACAGGTATGCAGTGGGAAGTGTGCAAAGGAGGTAAAGTGTACATAGGATGAGAGTCAGGAAAAGCCTTGTTTCAGTCGTGGTTCTCTAGAGGAATCAGACCAGATATATCACCAGCAGGTTCCATATAAGAAAGATGGGCAGTCAAAATTGACTTGATGGCACTGAGTGTTTTTAGCATATCTCTATGTATTTATACAGACCCGCCTAGTCATGGCACATGACAACACTTGTGTCTATAGGAAATTTTGGTGGCTTGGTGGTAAGGAATTGCACTGCCACCCAAAGGAACAAAGTTCAAATCCAGCTGTTCCAGGAAACACAGCTAGGCAATCTCTTCCTGTGAGGTTTACTTCCTCAATAAATCCACAGGAAGATCTATCTATCTATCTATCTATCTATCTATCTATCTATCTATCATCACTATCTCCATCAATCTACTCTCAAAAAGAGGCTGTTGTGCCAAAAAGAATTGATCAACAGGAAAGCATTTCAGGAAGTAGTAATTTCATCAGTGGTAATGAAGGAAGAAGTCAAGCTGCACTGAAGGCATTTGCAAAAAATAAGGGACCATCAGTAAGAAAGCAACGCAATCACAAAATAGATACAAGGTATAAATACACACTTCAACAAAGAAGAAATTTAGGTGGTGAACAAAGACGCGAAGAAATGTTCAAAATCTCTAGCTAATAGAGATAAATCAAAACAACAATGACATATAATTTTACCACAGCAACAATATTGAAGTTTAACAGGGTTGATGTTGTTGTTGCTGTTGTTGTTGTTACGTGCATGCCATCAAGTCACCTGCAACTTATAGAGACCCCTGAACAGTTCTGAACCCTGCCCTATCCTGAGCCAGTCTCACTGAGACCAACACACCTACCCCCATTATACTAATTATTCATCTCATCCAGGGTCTTCCTCTCCTGAGCTGTCAATTCACCCTCCCAAGCATGATGTCCTTCTCCAAGGATGAGTCCCTCCTAGCCACGTGCCCAAAGTATGTGAGACAGAACTTCAAAATTTTTGCCTCCAAGGAGAAACTTGGTTTCATCCTTTGCAATACAAACCAGCTTGTTCCTTGGCAGCCCGTGATTTGTTCAATACTCTTCACCAGCACCACAACTCAAAGGCATCAATTTTTCTTCTGTCATCCTTAGTCACTGTCCAGCTCTCTGATGCATAGCGAGTAACTGCAAAGACCATGGCCTAGGTCAGGTGCACCTTAGTCCCTAGATTGGCATTATTGCACTTTAGAATTTTAGAGAGGTCTCTGACAGTAGCCTTCCTCAGTACAATTTGTCTCCTGATTTCCTGATTGCTGGTGCCAAGAGTGTTGATTATGGAGACAAGCAAGCTGAAATTGTTAGCAACCTCAATCTCTTCTCCATCTATCATGATGTGGCTGATTGGCTCAATAGGGGTCAAAAGGTAGCAAACAGCAAATGTTGGCAAGGAAGTTGAGGGACTGGAACTCTATTCACTGCTGTTGGGGATATAAGATGGTATAATTACTATGAAAGGCAGTCTGGCAGTGCCTCAAAATGTTAGAAATAGAAATATGACTTGGCCGAGCTATCCCACTACTTAGAATATGCTCTAAAGAAAGCAGAGCCATGGCACAAACAGATGTCAATAAAACCCATGTTTATTGCTGCATTATTCACAATAGCAAAGATATGGAAGCAGCCCAACTGCCATCAAAAACAACTGACAGGAAAATTGTGGTACACTCAAACAATGAAATATTACACAGCACTGAAAAATAATGAACTTGTAAAATGCTACATAATGTCTCTGTAAACTTTTATTAAAATTAATGATAATAAAAAACCAAAGAAACAAAACATTTTATGTAATGACACTGGTAAATAAAATGTAATTAATTCTATTAAAAAACCCAAAAAATAAAACACTATGTAATATGAATGAGTTGAAGACATGATGATGAGTAAAACAGTCATAAAAAGGACTAAAACTGCATAAAACCACTGTTATAAAATTGGATTGATACAGGAAACTGGAGAGAACAGGAACAGAGTGGATAGACAATGGACACTGCACTGGAACAGATGAAGGAAAGGACTGTCTGAAAGGAATGTATAATTAGGCATTATA
>NW_006399821.1:13526930-13529632 GCF_000299155.1 Elephantulus edwardii
GATGCAATAGAATATGGAGATTACAAAACAATATCATTAATAACACAGGAGCAAAATATTGTTGAAAAATAATAAAAAATAACTAGAATATGTGGACAAGAAAGTGCCAGAAATTCGATCTGGATTCAGAAGAAGCTATGACATGAAGGACAATGTTGTTTATGTCAGATGGATCTTAGCTGAAAGCCAAGAATACCAGAAAGATGATGAGTTATGTTTTACTGACTAGGCAAAGACTGTGTTTTAGATCACAGCAATTATAGATTCCATCGAGAAGAATGGAAATCTCAGAACACTTAATTATACTCATGGGAAACCTATACATGGACCAATAAGTAATTGTCCAAACAGGAAAAAAAAGAGCATTTTAAGGTTCACAGTCAGGAAAGGTACGCATCAGGATTGCATCTTTTCTCCATATCTATTCAATCTGTGAACTGTGAAACTCATTCAAGGAGCTAAACTTTACAAATCAGAATGTGGCATCAGGATTTGAGGAATAACAACATCAACAACCTGTGCTATGCAGATGACAAAACCTTGCTTGAAGAAAATGAAGAAGACTTGAGTTACACACTGAAGATCGAAGACAAAAATCTTCACTATGGATTACATAGGGTCGCTATGAGTTGCAAGCGACTCGACAGCACATAACAACAACAACAACATGAATTACATCTCAATATCATGAAAGCAAAAATCCTCATCTTTGAATAACAGCATGATAGATGGAGAAAAGATGGAAGTTGTCAATTATTTCATTTTACTGGATCCACAATTAACGTTCATGGTTGGCAACAGTCAAGAAATAAAAAGATGTGCTGCACTGGGACAATTTGCTGTCAAGGACATGTCTAATGTGTTAAAGAGCAAGGATATCACTTTAAAGAATTAAATGTACCTCAATTATGTCCTATTTTAATTGCATTTGAAAGTCATCCAAAGGATAAGAACTATCAAAGAAGAAATGGATACCTTGGAATTGGATCTAAGCAAAGAATATTGAGTATTCTGTGGACTGCCAAAAGAACAAGAAAAGATAGGCACTCTCATACACTGTTGGTGGGATTGCAAAATGGTACAACCACTCTAAAAAGCAGTTTGGAGTTTCCTCAAAAAGCTGAACATAGAAATTTCGTATTATCCAGCTTTTCCACTGCTTGTAATACATGTCAAGAAAATTAGAACTGAGGCATAAATGGAGATTTGTACACAAATGTTCATAGCAAGGTTATTTACCATCGCAAGAATTGGAAGCAGCCCAAATGTCCAAGCACATCTAATGGATTGAGAAATTGTGCTACATTACATGATGGAATGCTACACAGCATGCAGAAACAACAATTTTGAAAATAACTACCTAACTTGGGAGGGACTGGAGAGCGTTATGTTAAGTGAACTCAGTCCCTTAAACACAAATACAATTTAGAAATAGAAAATACAAAATAGAAAGATAACTAGTACAATGTGAATAAGGATCAAAGAGAGGGTGGGATCAGAGAGGGGTTAGGATGAGTGGGAGATAGGGGGTGGGTAATCATACAGTCACACAATTTAATGGGTGGAAGGAGAGGTGCGAAAGGAAATGGGAAAGATCCAATGTGAGAACTACGTATGTGAATTTTGTCAGTAAACTGTATAAAATAAAAAATTTATTTTAAAAAGTGCCTGGCATAAATTCCTTACTATTTTCTTAATATTAAAAGTACTATTATTGTTTGCTGTCCTACCCTCACAATTGCCAAGTACTTGAATTTCCTAGCAACTGAGTCTGTCTAGTTCAAAAGTTCAAGTACTTTTCGGGGATACACATATAGAAATCAGAATTTGGTTCTGAAGTCATTTGTTTAAAATTATTATAGAAAGATAACTAGTCAGATGTGTATAAATGTCCAAAAGGAGCAGGGTGAAGGGGTCGGTAAAAAGGGAAGGGTAGAAATCACTAGGCGAGCAGAGTTTAGTGGAGTTTGAGGATTAGGAAAGATTCAATGGGGGTAATAAGAGACATAAGTCAATAAAAATGAATTATATAAAATACAGTGTCTATAAATGATCATGTAGAACATGAAAGATTGTCTGAAGCACAATATGATGTTGTTGTTGTTGTTATTGTTATGTGTTGTCAAGTCACCTGTGACCCTAAGTGACTATGTGACTCATAGTGACCCTAAGTACAACAGCCCTAAACTCTGCTCTATCCTGTGTCAATCTCGTTGTCTCTGACACACCAACCCCCATTACTACAGTCACTGCATCAATGCACCTCATACAGAGTCTTCCCTCTTTCTCAGTCCCTCCACACTCCTAAGCATGATGTCCTTCTCTAAGGAACTGTTCCTGCTTTGCAACATGAAACACGATAAACATGAATGAAACACAATTTATAGTAACTATTGTGTGCAAATGAATAAAAGTAACACCAAAAAAAATGACAAAAGAGAGAGGGAGAAATGAAATCTCTAGTTTGGTAACAATCTTGAAATAAATGATCAAGATGAGGACGGCTAAGTGGTGGGCAGTACACAGAAGGAGGGAGGGCACACGGAGGGATGGGTGGGTATGATCCTTGTAGTGATGGAGCTGGTCTGCACTTGGGTTGTAGTGGTGGTTACAGAAATCTATCCATGTGATAACACCAAATAGAACTATGTACACACGTAAATAAAGTGCTGATAGCACTGGTGAGAACTGGCATATACTAT
>NW_006399821.1:13529817-13545800 GCF_000299155.1 Elephantulus edwardii
TAGAATAATCACTTTTCTATGTCAGCATTGATATTTTGATTGCCAAGAATTCTCAGTCTACAGTTGCTCAAACTTCAGATAGGTTTGCTTCATTCACTCAAGTACTTTTTATTGCATACTTCAGTGTGTGTGTGTGTGTGTGTGTGTGTGTGTGTGTGTGTGTTGTTCTTGTCCTCGTTAGCTGCAGTTGAAATATGGCTCCAAGTTGTCCTCATGAACAACTGAAAGAAATGCTGCCCTGTTCTGTTCTATCTTAACAGTCTTGGTTCGTCCGTGCCCACTGTTAGAGCCACTGAGTATTTTGAGCACCTTCGACCTAGGAGACTCACCTTTCAGCACTGTATCAGACCGAATTTCACTGTGAACCATACAGTTCTCATTGGTTCATTTTCAAATGTCAATCCCTAGTCTTTTCTTCCCAGTCTTGCTTAATGTGGAAGCTCCACCAAATCCTAACATGAGTGACAGTATGTGAAACATCAGTGTATAGTTGCCAGCATCACAGCAAGACACAAGTCACTACAGGACAGCAAGCTGCCAGATGGGTATAATGCTATGACCAAAGGCACTTCCAGCCCCTCTCCTGGCTGCTCTGTGAAGTGGTAGCTTCTCTCTGTAGCTCTGCTACTTAACTAATCTGCTAATGTCTTAGCAGGAGAATATCCGCCTGAAAAAAAGACTCCCTGTGTAGTACGTAGATGTTGCTTTTTTCAACAGTAGCCAGTTCTGGGTTTCTATTACCCTACCATATTAGTTTGTGAGGCCTTTATAACTGCTCAGCTGTCTGACAGGTAACATCCCAGGATGAGCCCCAGGCCAACTGAGTGAAGAGGCAGAGGTATGGAGGGAGTGATGGACAGGGTGGAGCTGAGGTGTCTGGGCAGTGACTCATAGGCCTCCCCTTTGTCAGAAGGGGTGGAGCAGGGGTTGGGCGTGCCTGGGGCTAAGGAGCCCACATCCCACACAAGTTCTTTCCTGGAGTGTTCCTCCCTTACCTCTAATTTCCCATCAGACCCAGATCGAAGGGATGCACCAGGCCAGCTTCCCAAGCAGAAGCTGGGACACAGCCAGCAGGTGATCTCAGGAGTTGGCATTTTCCCCAAGCTCCTGGAAAGAGACTAAGCCACGAAGGTTTATAAAGGTCCACAGGTCAAATAAGGAGTGCTGGTGGTACTGTAAGGGTCCAGCTGCTAAGTAAAGGTTAAAACCCACCAGCTTTCATGGGAGAAAGATTTGGCAGTCTGCTTCCTTAATGATTCTCTTTCTTGTCACTGTCAAGTCAGAATTGACCCATAGCTGACCCTCCAGCAGCTTTCTGAGGAGATTGCCCAGTTTGCTCCCATGGAGCTGCTGGTGGGTTTGGACCCACCATAAGGCACAGACTCTGGGTTACCAACACAACTTCCTAGAGACTATGCCACCCAAGCGCCCGTGGGGCACTGCTACTCTATCCTGTAGAGTCATTCTTAAACTCAAAAACTCAAGTACAAACTCATTGCCATTAAGTTGGAACTAAAGTGATCATAGCTGACTCTTTAGTTTGTTTTTGGAAACTATATAATGTTCATAAATGTTTGTATAAAACACAAAGTACTTGTACAAAACACAATGTACATGAATGATTATAAGCAAACTAATAAAAAAAGTTTTAATCCATTTAACTGCTTGCAACTTCCAAGAAGCAAGGGGTAAGATTTTAGCTTATGTGAGGAATTGTTCATCAAAATATATTTGTCAAAAGTGGAAAAATAAAAGAGGGCACTGGGCCTCTTTCTCTTTCTCAGAGCCACTGCCAGTGACTGACAGGATTTGAACTGCCAGAAAAGCACCATCTTTGGGTTAACAGAACAACTCCCTACAGATTAGGCCACTCAGAATCGAAAACAATAGCAGTGGCTTGAGATTTTGAAAAGATTAAATGAGAAAAAGAAATGAAATGGAGCTTTCAGTTCTGGGACCAAAAATCTCAGTGTGTCCATATGATGATACAAACCTATATAAGAAATGACTGTCACTTACCAATCACCAACTCATCATTCAATAACAATAGAGCCTGAAGCTGTATATAGATGGCCTAGTGGCGGTGTGCTGAGCAGCCCAGCTCTGAAGGCAGACTGCCTGGTCAGAATCCCAGGGATGTCGCTCTCGCCATATGTGTGACCTTGGGTAACTTTCTTAAGCCTAAGAGCGTACAAGTTTCTGAATGGTAATAATCAGGAGGATACTACCAATCTCTTTGGAGGCCTGAATATGTGAAAATGTGTAAAAATGTTTTTAAAGATAAAATGATGAAGAAAAAGTGCAGGTGAAGAATAAAAAACAAAAAAGATACCCTGTGGAGGAGGGGCATTTAGTAAGGAGATCAGCCTTCTAGTTTAGATCCAAACAATAGATTTCCCAGTACATAACCCTTGAAAGTGAAAACTGGACAAACCAGGAGCACTGGTCACTCCCACAGTCCAGTGACCACAATGCTCAGTGTCCCTGGAAAGCATCGGTTTCTGCTGGAACAACAGCTTAGAAGCCAGTGTGATCATTTTAAGAAGGTCTTTAACTTCTCTGTGCCTCAATTTCCTCATCTGTAAAATGAGCATCACAATGACTATCTAGCAGAGGGCTGCTGTAAAATTGAGTCTGTGATATACCCAGCATGTTGCCAGTCTCACAGAGTCTCTGATAAACATCAGTCTTTCTGTTTGCAAAGGACCATGGAAATCATAAGAACAGTGTGTTCCTTCTACAAAACTGGCCTGAAATGTGGCCTTGTCGACCAGCCAGCAGAGAGACCTTGGCACCTTACTTGACCTCATCAAATCTCAATCATCTTCCCAGTAAAACTGATCTGGTGGGGGGAGTCAACAAGTAATATCAAGCTTGGCCTCCTGTCTCGGGCACATGGCGGGCAGTCAAAACACACAGCCCTCCTCTACTCCCCCACAATAGTTACCCCTTCTCCATCCCTTCAGGATAGAGGGGGGACAGGGAAGGATTTGCCTTGATTCCACTGACCAGACCTTGTGGATTTTTTTTTAAAGAGTCTGCATACTTTAAAAAGGAGGAAAAGGGGAAAGAATTCTACAGACCAGTCAGACTAGAAAACCCCAGTCATTCTCATTCTTAGCCATCAGACAAGGAAGTCTGGGCTGAACAGTGGTGGAGCAGAGCTCTGGGAGAGGCAGAGAAGGGTAGATTCCCAGAGCCAAGGGCAGAAATTCCTCACTTCTGCCAGGCCCCACAGAGTCTAGTCTGATTCAAGGCAAGCCCTTCTGTGACGCAGTAGAAACAAGTTTTCACTAGTTCACTTTTCAGAAGTAGATTGCCAGACCTTTCTTCCAAGGCATCTGTGGGTAGACTCAAACCTGCAACTTTCTGTTTGGCAGTTTGCTGCTGTTGTTGTTGTTAGGTATTGTTAAATAGAGTACAACCATAGTGACTCTATGAAAAACAGATGGGAACCTTGTCCTATCCTGTGCCATCCTCACACTTCCTGACACACTAGAGTCCATTGCAGCAGTCAACCAGGTCAATCCATCTAGTTGAAGGTCTTCCTCTTTGCCATCCCTTCATCTTTGGCCTTTCTGAGGATTGTGTCTCTCTCCAAGGAATAGACTCTCCTAGCAACATGCCCAAAGTATTTGTGGCAAAGCTTTATCATCTTTGCCTCCAAGGAGCACTCTGACTGCACTTTCCCCAAGACATATCTGTTTATTCTTTTGGCAGTCCATGGGATGTTCAGTGCTCTTCTCCAATACCACATCAAAGCGATCAATTCTTCTGTCATCCTTATTCATTGTCCAGCTCTGGTTAGCAGTGGAGTGCATTAACTCTACAGGGGCTCTAACTCACCAGCAGGTTAAATATTTTACCTGGCGTTTGGTAGCCTGAAAGAGGATAAAATGCCTGCATGGCTGAGATGAAGCCTTTTTCATAGGACCAGAAAAGGTGGGCAAAAGACTGTATTTGGGAACAGCCAGAGCACCCTAGGATCCTAGTAAAAAAAGTCCTGGGTCTGTGTCATTTCACAGGAGACTCTACAGGCTGCCCTTTCCAGGCCTGTTTCTTTTCTTCCTTTGAAGCCCAGTTGTCTGCAGGGACTGATTTGGCAGTGGTCTCAAGGGTTCTTTACATGACTCCAATGTTACTATATTTTAACATGTATTAAACACGAATGGAATGGCATGCCCCAGAAGACAGGAGAGACTGGAGCAGTGAAGAAGGGCATGCACCTGGGAGGAGATAAGCAAAGGCATGCAATTCCAGCTGCCAGAGGGAAGTTAGGCCTTACAAAGGGGGAGGTGTCTGTGTCCATCCAGCCACGTTCAGGGCCATTCCCAAGAGTCAGAAGTAGCCACTCCACTGTATAACAGCAATGTGAATCTGAGCCTAATGAAATCTTGAACATTAGTCTGGTCAGCCACTCCCCAAGTGATGGCTTTGGTTCCATGGTCCTTTGACTCCCTACGTATAATTATTAATAGAGAGGCAGATGGAGGTGAGGTGGCCCTTAGTCTCACCAAAGGGCTGGGCCACCCCTGTCCCAGGGCTCCAGTGATGGGGACAGGGGTTGATCAGAAGTTAAAGATCTGGGAAGGGCTAAGGTAGTGTGGGGAAGGCGGGGGGGGGGGGGGGGGTCATGGTATCTGCAGATCAAAGAGGGTAGGACCCAGCTCAAGGTGTATCCAGGGTGCACCTCCAAGGCTGGGTGAATGTGGACAGAGCAGGCCACGACCAGCTTTCCAAGGCCAGGAGCAGGATTTCAAGAAGAGGCTGGCTCAAGAACTCTGCCTCCCTGAGGGGAACAAGTCACTTCTGCGTAGGCTCATTTCTCTGTACATAAAACAAAGGACTCGGATTTGATGGGTTTTAGCAAGCACTTCCAGCATCCTCCTGCTGCCTGCCATCTGGACCTAGTCTGGCCTTGAGGCTGAGTGGTCTGTCCACTGTCTGGGGAGGGGTAGAGGTAGTGGGTCAGTGGTAGACTGGATCCTGTGTTAGAAAGTGGCCTCACATGCATAGGTCATTTGCCAAAGGGACTGGTCCTGGAGCTGGCCCTACATTGCCAGCTCCCTCACCTGAGAGTGGAGACAGTGCCTCAGAGCCCTGAGTCAGTCTCACTGCCACTGTGGGGGCTGTGGGGCTGTCAGTTGTGCCTGCACCCAGAAGCGCTTTCGGTTACAAAACTGAGAGGAGATGGAAAGTGAAACCAGAGAATCGGAGACTGGAGCCAAGGGATCCCAGGCAGCGCCAGGAAGACAAGTCCTCCGAGTCACCACATCACTTGCTCTGTTTGTCTTGAGAAGACATATATGGTGCTAAGGAGGGCCTCTCCATATCACAGGCGCAGCCCCAGTGGGGATCTCAGGAGCACCCCTGACCTCCCTAAGGCATCCCAGGGCACAGAGCCATGTCAGCTGCATGGTTATTTTTGCCTCAGTGCCTTTGGGGAATGGAGGGACTCAGAGAAGCAGCATCGTGTTCCCCAGGGGAGGGAAGAGCTCCCTTGGGCCATACAACATGCACTTCAGAGTCACAGGAGGAGCCAGAGAGGGAAGCACAAAGGCCAGGTGTCCATGCTCTGGGCACGGCACTGCTACCTCAGCTGCAGAGGGCTGGGCGCATGGCAGAGTTGCGTGCTGACAAAGAGACTTCCCTCCACCCACCACCCTAGCTCCAGGGCGGAAGGACTGGGAGCCAAGGCAGCTGGTGGAGCAGGGAGAAGGCTGGTGACAGCGAAGCAATGCAGCCCCCAAGGTCACAGGGAGCTCCCCGCCCCCATGGCCACAGGAAGGCACCCTTGGTGTCTGAGCTGGGGCTCGGCTGGGGGCGGGGACGTGCAGGCTTGGACAAGGGGCCATTTTCCTGGAAACCCAGCTTGGGGCTGTAGCTGCTGATAAGGCAGATATGCTGCCAGCTTTCCGAGGAAAACAGTGAAGAAGAAGAAGGAGAGCTAGGCCATGTCAACAGCTGAGAAACAGCAGAAGGGTCTGCTAAGTGGCCACAGTTACTGCTTGGGGATTCGGATTACTAATCCCGCTGAATGGGTACAATGAGTCTGATAGTGCAGGCCTCTGAAATGTGGTGTGACCACTCAGGACCATGATTCTATGTAAAAGTTTTCTCAAGTGTCCCCCGAAGTGGCCTCCAGTAGGGACAGCTGTTGACCTCTGTACCAGTCACCGAATCGACGCTGGGCCAGGCAAGGCTGGTGGCACCATGGGGCATGTGTGGGCAGGGGAGCCATGGTTGAGCCCTCTGCTGGGCCAGCAAACCCCTTGGGGGTCATATCTGCGTGGACAGGGGCTGCCTGAGACATGCTCAGTCTTTGCAGGCTGTGTTCAGGGTCTGAGCCACAGACACCTTCAAAAGGACAGGGTTTTGTAATTCAGACCTCAGAGGGTCAGCAAATAAAACCGTTTGGCAGAAAGCCCACACTGACCTGATTTACACTGATTCTGCCCCACAACAAACAATGTTGTAACAAGCTGCCTTTTAATTTCAGTCTTTGGCTTTGTTTGGTTCTATGGTATTTACTGTGGTGAAAACCAAACCTCTCCAAAAAAAAACTAATTGCCTTCAAACAAAAACTATCTCATGGCTAACCCTCTAGTGGATTTTGAGAGACTGAAAATGGCATGGGAGGAGACTGCCCATTCTCCTCCCATGGAGCCACTGGTAGATTGGGCGGCCAAGTAGGTACTAACTTAGACTCAGTAGCGCAACTCTCTGCAGACTAGGCCACCAAACCAGCTGCTGTCAACTCCATTCCAACTCAGGGTGATTGTGGATGCATCAAGCAGAATTGTGCTGCCTAAGTTTTCCAGGGCTGTGACCTTTCATGAGCAGGTCCCCAGGTTTTTCTGGCGTTGAACTACTAATCTTCAGATTAGCTGCTAGTAGTTTAAAATTGTGTGTCATTGGTTGTTGTTGTTGTTGTTAGGTGTAAATGTCATCGAGTCAGCTCTAACTCACATTGATCCTATAAAACAGATTGAAACCCTTTCCTATCCTGCACCACTCTCAGTCTCTGCATTGCTAGAGTGCCTTGTTGGAGTTACTATGTCAAATCATCTCCCTGAGGGTCACCTTTTCCTTTGCACAGCCTCTAACTTTCCCATGCATGTTGTCCTTTACCAGAGACTGGATCCTCCTGACTTGTTAGTTGTTGTTGATGTTGTTAGATGAGTATGACCCATAGCGACCCTATGAGCAACAGATCTGAATCCTGTTCTATCTTATACCATCCTCACACTTCCTGACACATTAAAGCCCATTGGGGAGTCACTTTTGCAATCCACCTGGTCAATAATCTTCCTCTCGTTTGCTGACCCTCCACCTATCTGAGTATCATGTCCCTCTCTAAAGAATAGCCCCTCCTAGAAAAATGCCAAAAGTATGTGAGGTGAAGCTTTATCATCTTTGCCTCACAAAGACATATTTCTTTCTTCTCTTGGCTGTCCATGGGGTGTTCAGAGCTCTTCTCCAACACCACAGATCAAAGGCATCAATTCTTCTTCTGTCATCCTTATTTGTTGTCCAGCTCTCAGATGCCTAGCAAGTGACTGGAAAGATCATGGCTTCAATTAGACAAACCCTAGTCCTCAAACTGACATCATCACTCCTAAATAATTTGGAGAAGTCCCAAACTGCAGGTTTTTCCAGTGAAATATGTCTCTTGATTTCCTGACTACTGGTAAAAAGGGTGTTAATTGTGGATATAAGTAAGAAGAAGTTGTTGAAGTTTCAATCTTTTCTCCATCCATTATGATGTTGCCTGTCAGCTCAGAGATAAGAATATTTGTTTTCTTGACATTGAGATGCAATCCATATTGAAAACTTTATTCTTGCTCACTTTGAGCAAGCGAGGTTGTATCATCTACATAACACAGGTTATTGAGGAGTCTCCTGCTGATCCTGATGCCACATTCCTTTTCATAGAGTCCAGGTTCTCAATTAATTTGTTATACATATTGAATAGGAATGGAGAGAGACTACAACCCTGATGCACTTCTTTATTAATTTTAAATCATGAAGCGAGGTCTGGTGGCCTAGGGGTAAGAAGCTCCACTGCAATTCCAAAGGCACATGGTTGAAATCTGCTGCTCCACGGAAGAAGAATGGGCAATCTCTTCCCGTGCTATTAACTGCTTCTGGAAACCTGCCAGAAGATCAGCTATGGGTCAGTTCCAACTCAAAAGTATTTCCTTGCTCTATTCGCCCAATAGCCTTCTAGTGCTCTGGGATCCACATAGTCAAATGTCTTTGCATAGTCAATAAAGCATAAATAGACATTCTTCTGGCATTCTTTGTTTTTAGCCAGGATCCATCTGACATCAGCAATGATATCCGTGGTGCCACTGCCCCTTTTAAATCCTGCTTGAACTTCTGGAATTTCCTTATACTGTTCTAGATAGTTTTGAATGATCTTCAGCAGTATTTTGCTTACATGTGATATTAATGATATTGTTCAATAATTTCCACACTCTGTTGGATCTTGGATCACTTTTTTGGGGAAAGAGAGAAAATATGTACCTTTTCCAATCCATTGACCAGACAGTTATCCTCCAAGTTTTCTGGCATAGACTGGTGACCACATCCGCTAAGTCTGTTAATGGAAAAAGGTCAATTGGTATCAATTCCTAGAGCCTTATTTTTTTGACAATGCCTTCAACGCAGCTTCTACTTCCTCCTTTATTACCATTGGCTCCTTCTTATAGCATACTTCCTAAAATTTTTCAGTGTCAGTCACTTCTAAGGTGATTCTGTATATTACCTCCGCCTTCTTTTGATGGTTCCTGGGCCATTCAATATATTGCCCATAGAATGTTTCTACATCATGACTCAATGCTTAAATTTATTTTTCAGATCTCTCAGCTTGACAAATACAGAGCAAGTTCTTCCCTTTTAATTATCCAATTCCAGCTTTCTGCACATTCCATTATAGGACTTTTCCTTGTCTTCTTAATCTGTCCTTAGAAATCTTTTGTTCAGTTCTGTTGTGTGTTTTTGTCAGCATGTTTTCCCTTTGTTTTGCCTTCTCAGTGCTCTAGTAAAATTTTTAGAGTTTCTTCTGACATCCATTTTGATTTTTCTTTCTTTTTTGGTTTTCTAATGATCCTTTACCTTCTTTATGGAGGATATCATCCTACAACTTATCCGGTCTTAGATCATTGGTGTTCAATGCTTCAGACCTATTCTTTTTTAAAAAAAATATTTTATACTAGTTTATTTACAAAATTTGAATACATTGTTTTCAAGAACAGATTCTTTTCGAAATGCAGTTGGAATAGATTCAAGATCATATTTTAGTTTTCATGAACTTATTTTCATTCCTTCAGCCTCAATTTGAACTTAGATATGAGTAATTGATTGTCTGACCCACAATTTGATTCTGGGCTACCTTTGATTGTCAATATTGAGCTTCTCCAATGAGTCCTTTCACAGTTGTATTCAATCTGACTCCTATCCTGCCATCAGGTGAGGTCCATGTGTAAAGTCACCATTTGTACCTCTTTAATTTTTTTTATATTTATTTTTTTCTACTAGTTTCTTTTCAAAATTCGAATACAAATTTGAACAAATTCTTTCCATTTCCCTTACCCCCACCCCATCAAATTGTACAACCCAATGATTAATCCCGCCTACCCCCTGAACATCCACATCCCTCTGTTTGGCTCTTTATACTCATTCTATAATAAGTGCTTTACACAATATTTATCTTTGTGGGACTGAGTTCAATCAGCATAATGCTCTCCAATCCCTCCCAAGTTAGGTAATAATTTACAAAGTTATTGCTCCTGCGTGCTGCATAGTGCTCCCTTGTGTGAATGAACCATCATTTCTCAATCCATTCATTTGTGGTTGGACATTTGGGCTGTTTCTGTGTTCTTGCAATAGTGAATGATGCTGCTATGAACACTGATGTACAAATCTCAGTTTGTGCCTCGGTTCTCATATGCTAAGGGTATATTCCAAGTAGTGGAACAGCTAGGTCATATGGAATTTCTATGTTCAGCTTTTTTGTGGAAGGGTCAAATTGCCTCCCAAAAGGTATTTGCAGGGAGCTCTGGTGGCCTAGTGGCAAGAAGCTGCACTGCAATCCCAGAGGTGCTCTTCTCAAATCCACCAGCTGGAGAAGGAGGAAGGTATTTGCAATGAATGTTGTTGTTCTTGTTGTTGTTGTTACATGTCATTGAATCACCAGGACTCATAGTGACCCTACTATCTACAATAGTTGTAAACCTTGCCCTATCCTGAGCCAATCTCACTGACTCCAACACACCATTGTTTCAGTTATCATGTCAATCCATCTCATTGGGGTCTTCCTCTCTTGTGCCGTCCCTCCACCCTTCCGAGCATGAAGTTCTTCTCCAAGGACTGGTCCCTCCTGACCACATGCCCAAAGTATGTGAGACAGAGCTTCAAAATCCTAGCCTCCAAGGAGAAACTTGGTTTCACCCTCTCCAAGATATACCTATTTGTTCTCCTGGAGGCTTATAGTATGTTCAATACTCTTCTCCAGTACCACAATTCAAAAGCATCATTATTCCTCAGCCATTCTTAGTCATTACTCAGTTCTCTGATGCATACCAAGTAATTGCAAGGACCATGACCTGGATCAGGAGCACCCTATACTCTAGATGGACATCATTGCTATTTAGCACTTTGGATAGGTCCCTGACAGTAGACTTCCCCAGTGCAATTAATCTTTTGATTTCCTGACTGCTAGTGACAGAAGTACTGATTACAGAGGTAAGCAAGCTGAACTTTGTAACAATCTCAATCTCTTCTCCATCCATCATGGTTCTGTCAATTGGCCTAGTAGTGAGAATCTTTGTTTTATTTTTAACATTTTATACAAATTATTTAATTAAGTTGTATTTTTTTCCTATTTTTTTTATTTTCCCCCTACTAGTTTATTTACAAAACTCAAATACAAATTTTAACAAATTCTTTCAATTCCCTTACCCCCACCCAAACAGATTGAAAGTGTGGATACAGGACACAGCTCTGACACATTCTTTTCCTGGTTTTGAACCATGCAGTGTTTTCTTGCTCTGTTCTTACAAATGTCTCCTGGTCAAAGCATAGATTTCACCTGAGCACAATCAAGTGTTCTGTGATTCCCATTCTTCTCAATGTTAGCCACTATATGTTGTGATCTGCAAAGTCAAATTCCTTTACATACTCAATGAAACACAGATAGGAATTCTTCTGGTACTCTTTTATTTCAGCCAAGATCCATCCAACGTTGATGATAATGTCTCTAGTGTCAGGCCTTTTTTAAACCCAGCTTGTATTTCTGGCAATTCTCTCATGATATACTGTTCTGATTGTGTTTCAGTAATCTTCAGCAAAGTTTTGCTTGTGTGATATCAGTGATATTGTTTTATAATTTCCACACTCTGCTGGATTACCTTTTTTTGGAATGGAAATAAATATGAATCTCATCCTGTCAGTTGACCAAGTAGTTGTCCTCCAGATTTCTTGGCACAACCTGGTAAGCGTTGTCACGGCTGCATCTATTTTTTGAAATATGTCAATTAATATGCTGTCAACTCCTTGGGCTTTGATTTTAGCCAGTTCCTTCAGAGCAGCTTGAACTACTTTCTTCATTATCATTACCTCTTGATCACATGTTGTTTCACGAAATACTCGTGTATTAGCCAATTATTCTTGGTAGAGTGACTCTGTGTACTCTTTCCATCCTCTTTTGATACTTCCTGGATCATTCAATATTCTATTCATAGCATCTCTAAGTATTGAAACTTGAGGCTTCAATTTGTTTTTAGTTCCTTCAGTTTAAGAAATGTCAAGCAAGTTCATCCCTTTTGATTTTCTAACTCCAGCTCTTTGCACATTTCATTCTAATACTTTGCTTGGTCTTCTCACACTGCCCTTTGATATATTCTGTTCAGCTCCCTAACATCTTGATTTTTCTCCCCCACTATTTGGCTTTTCAGCATTCTAGTGAAATATTCAGTCTTTTCTGACATTGATCTCGGGTTTATGTTCCTCCTCTATCTTTGTAATGACCTTTCACATTCTTCATGGATAATATTCTTAATACCCTCCCACAGCTCATCTGGTCTTCATTCATTAGAGTTCAGAGCCTCAAACCTACTCTTGAGATGGTTCTGAAATTCAGATGGGATAGACTCAAGGCCAAATTTTGGTTCTTGTGGATTTGTTTTAATTTTCTTTAGCTTCAGTTTGAACTTGTTTGTGAGTAGTTGGTCTATTCAGTACCTGGCCTAGTTTTCACCTTCGATATTGCTTTTTCCCAAAAATTATTTCCACAGATATAATCAATCTTACTCCTGTGTAGAACATTAGGTGAAATCCATGTGTATAGTTGTCATTTGTGTTTCTTATAAAAAGAATTTACAATAAATAAATCATTGATTTTACAAAATTCTATCATTCTATCTCAGTTTTTGGCTGGCTAAATTTCTTCACTTTTCATTCTTTTCCCATTTTCTTTTATATAAGTTTTGTTGCTATTTTTGTTTTTAGATTAATATGTGTTTTACGTTTTTTTTTTCTGCATGTGTCTCCACCTGTCAAGATCATATTTTGGTTTTCATGGACTTGTTTTCATATTCTTCGGCCTCAATTTGAACATACACATGAGTAATTGATGATCTGATCTCAGTCTGCCCCTGGCCTAGTTTTGACTGCTTGTATTGAGCTTCTCTAACGATTCCTTCTACATATGTAGTCAATTTAATTCCTAGGCAGCCCATCATATAAGGTCCATGTGTAAAGCTGCCATTTGTGTATTTTTTTCAGAGAGGTATTTGTAATGAATTAATCATTGAAAATAAAAAATTAGATCATTCTATTTCTAGCTGCATATCTATAACCAAGCCCATATTTTCCGACTACTATTTCTTCTTCACTATTTCCAAGTTTTGCATTCTAGTCATCAATTATCATTGACACATCTTGATTGCATCTTTGGTCAATTTCAGACTGCAAGATTTGGTAAAATTTTTCAATTTCTTCCTTTTGGCTCTAAATATAGGAATATATGCTTGAATAATAATCATACTAACAAGTCTTCTTTGTATACATATGGATAATATCCTATCAATCACAAAACTGTATTTCTTGATAGAATTTGAAGTTTATTTTTTTTACTACGAATGCACCACCATTATTCTTCTTTTCATTCCCAACATAGTAAACCATGTGATTATCTGATTCAAAGTGGCCAAAGCTAGTCTGTCATCTCAGTAATGCCTAGTATGTTGATGTTCATGTGTTCCATTTTGTTTTCACACTTTCTAGTTTTCCACAATTCAAGCTATGTACATTTCATGTTCCAATTATTAAACTATGTTTGACATTATTTTTCCTCATTTCAACTGACTTCCAAGATGAACTCTATCACTACTACTATAACTATCCACATTCTTCTGCTGTTCATAAAGCTTTCAGAGGCTTGTCATGTAAGAAGTAGATGGCTAATCCCGCTTTCTAGTCTGCCTTTTAGGCTCCGCCTTGTGGCTTGTTACCTAGAGGCGTGTCAGAAGCTATTGTGGAAGTCCTCTGCGTTGCCTGGTCTCAGCTTGAGCCCGCAGCGCTTCTGGCTCCTGTATCTTCCAGAGCCAGAGCGGCAGGTCCCTCTGCTCCTCCCCTCCAGTTTAGGCTCCGCCTTGGGGCTTGTTACCTGGAGGCGTGTCAGAAGCTATTGTGGAAGTCCTCTGTGGTTCCTATACTTGGACCAAAAGGCAGTCATCAGAACAGAACAGGGCAACACCGCATGGTTCAAAATTGGGAAGGGTGTACGTCAGGGATGTGTCCTGCCTCCATACCTTTTTAACCTGGATGCAGAACAGATTATCCGGGAGGCTGAGCTCTATGAGGAGACAATCCTGTGGTGTCAGGATTGGTGGAAGATTCATCAACAATCTGCGTTATGCAGATGACACAATCCTGCTTGCTGAAACTGAGGAGGACCTCATGCACTTACTGCAGAGGGTCAAGGACTGCAGCCTTCAATATGGACTGAAGCTCAATGTCAAGAAGACAAAAATTCTCACCACTGGACCAATTGGTAGCATCAGGATGGATGGCGAAGAGATTGAGATTGTTCACAGCTTCAGTTTGCTCGGCTCCACGGTCAACACTCTTGGCACCAGTAGCCAGGAAATCAAAAAACGTATTGCGATGGGAAAGTCTGCGGTTAGGGACCTCTCCAAAATACTCAAGAGCAACAGTGTCTCTCTAGAGACTAAGGTGCGCCTGATACAGGCCATGGTTGTTGCAATCACTTGTTATGCATCAGAGAGTTGGACAATGACTAGGAAGGATAGAAGGAGAATTGACGCCTTTGAGCTGTGGTGCTGGAGAAGAGTATTGAATATACCATGGACTGCCAAGAAAACAAACAGATTCACCGTAGAGAGGATTAAACCAGGCTGCTCCTTGGAGGCAAGGATTCTGGGGCTTCCTCTGACGTACTTTGGACATGTTGTAAGGAGAGACAGATCTTTAGAGAGGGACATCATGCTGGGTAGAGTAGAGGGACAGTGCAGGAGGGGAAGACCCTCTATGAGGTGGATTGATTCAGTGACTGGGGTACTCGGGATGGGTGTGTCAGAGGCAATGAGATTGGCACAGGATAGAGCACAGTTTAGGGCTGTTGTACATGGGGTCGCTATGAGTCGCAAATGACTCGACGGTACATAACAACAACAACAGTCTGCCTTAATCTGGGAGCTCTGCTAAAACCTGTCCACCATGGGTAATTCGGGTGGTATTTGACATATCTCTGGCATAGCTTTTAGTATCACAGCAACCCACCTCTGGCATAGCTTTTAGTATCACAGCAACCCACAGGTTTTCTCAATACAACAAACTGACAGAAAAGTGTTGTTCCAATTGTGTTGTTGTTGTTGTTGTGTGCCATCGAGTTGCGTGCGACTCATAGCAACCCTATGTATAAGAGCTCTATACGCTCTTCTATCCTGTGCCAACCTAGCCATCCCAAATGCACTTATGCCCACCTCTCTAGTCACAGAATTGATCCATCTCACCAAAGGTCTTCCTCTCCTTCGCCGCCCCTCCACTCTGCCAAACATGATGTCCCTCTCCAAGGACCAGTCCCTCCTTGCAACATGCCCAAAATATGTCAGACGAAGCTTCAGATACTTGACTGCAGGGAACATTCTAGCTTCATCCTCTCCAGGACAAACCTATTTGTTCTCCTAGCAGTCCATGGTATAGTCAACACTCTTCTCCAGCACCACAGCTCAAAGACATCAATTCTCTTTCTATCAACCCTTGTCACTGTCCAACTCTCTGATGCATAGCACATAATTGCGAAGACTACTCATATGCAAATTCAAGCTGAAGTTGAGGAAAATTAAATCAAGTCCATGGGAACCAAAATTTGATCTTAAGTCTATCCCACTCGAATTTCAAAACCATCTCAGGAACAGGTTTGGGGCCTTGAGCACCAATGAGCGTAGAAAATCGTCCATGAAGAATGCAAAAGATCATTACAAAGGCTGAAAAAGAAGAAAAGACCAAAATGGATGTCAGATGAGACTCTGAATATTGCATTAGAGCACCGAGAAGCCAAAGCTAAAGGAAGAAACCAAGAAATCAAAGAGCTAAACAGAAAATTTCAAAAGGCAGCCCGGGACGACAAAGCAAGATACTATAATGAAATGTGCAGAGTGTTGGAGTCAGAAAATCAAAAGGGCCGAACTCGCTCAGCATTTTTAAGCTGAAGGAGCTGAAAAACAAATTCAAGCCATGGGTGGCAATACTTAAGGATGCTTTGGGCAGAATATTAAAGATCCAGGAAGTATCAAGAGATGATGGAAGGAATACACAGAGTCACTGTATCAGAAGGAACTGGCTGACACAGAAGAAGTTCATGAAATGACATATGAGCAAGAGCCTATGGTGATGAAAGAGGAAGTTCAAATTGCTCTGAAGGAATTGGCAAAAAACAAGGCTTCAGGAGTTGA
>NW_006399821.1:13546500-13578992 GCF_000299155.1 Elephantulus edwardii
AAGAGTGTTGACCGTGGAGCCAAGCAAACTGAAGCCGTGAACAATCTCAATCTCTTCGCCATCCATCCTGATGCTACCAATTGGTCCAGTGGTGAGAATTTTTGTCTTCTTGACATTGAGCCTCAGTCCATACTGAAGGCTGCAGTCCTATTTCTATGCCATAGATTCTGATCTATGGCATAGAGTAGAACTACCCCCAAGAGAGGGGTTTGTTAATGTTTATAGAAGCAGATCGCTAGGCCTTTTGTCCTACGCTCACTGTGTGAATTTAAATTGCCATACTTTATGTCAGCAGCAAATCAGGACTCACTTGTCCTTAGGTTAGCAGTCAATCAAAATGTCAAGGTACCTGGGGTCCTTACCTTTGCTCTGCTACAAGACACCAACACCTGTATGGCATGGCTGGCCCAGGAGCATCTTCCAGCCAGCGCTTCCCCTGCATCTGTTAAAAGCTATGGCCCAGCCCAGGCACACTAACACCCTGGCCAGCAACAGAACCACTGCCTGCCGGGTTGAGGGACTGCAGTTTTAGAGAGCAATCCCACCCAGAGAACTAGACCGCTGCCACCACCACCCGGAGACCATGCTGCCCCACCGTCTAGAGACTGCCTAGCTGTTGCCCCTGCTATCCAGTGCCTGGAGCACCAATATCATAGGTACTTTTGGTGAAACACTGCTATCTAGCTACATTATGCAGCATTCTTCAAGCTAGAGCTGAAGGGGCTGGACCAAGCCTTGGTTTCTGGAAGGAAACTTCCCCTGAGGGCCTCAGGCCAATAAGGGGGCACAAATATATAGATTCTTCACAAAACATTGCCATACTCTGGGTCATTATATAGTTACAACAGCCTAACATCCACAAAGAAAAGATTCACATAATGTCAAAAAAGCAGCCGTCTGCCTCAGTCATCATGAAAAAAACAAAATAACCCTTCACCTTAAAAAGCAGACCCAATGAATAACCGGGTGCTGGTGGCAGCGGGTAGGTTCCAACTCTACAGTACACAACAACAACAACTACAGGACTTCCAATAAAATATTTAATAAGAATAGTAATAATGGGCATCCTTGCTTGGTCCCTATTCAAAAGGGGAATGCCTTTAATCTTTCTTTATTGAGGATAATGTTGACTCTTGGTTTTACGTGTGTGTATGTCTTTAATTTTTTTATTGGTGCATGTAATAATTCATATGCATTATGTTTCATTCATATACATTGTGTTCATACAATCTTTCATTTACACTGGGTTTTATACAACCATTTACATATTTTATTTTATATAATTAATTACTATTAATCTACATCTATTGTTGTTGTTGTTTGGTGTTATCGAGTCATAGACGACTCATAACAACCCTATAAATGACAGACCTGAACACTTGTATAACTTTCATCATTTCTCCACATTCATAGAGTTTCCAGAAGCAAACTACTTCAGAAGTGGATGCCACTCCTGCTTTCAAGCTTGTTTTTATGGGGGAGTTCCACCAAATACTGTCCACCATGGGTAACCATTATCGCATTTGGCACATCAATGTCAGTGTTTAGCATCACAGTAACCATGAGTTACAGCAAATGGACTGACCAGTGTTGTATCACTTAGAAGAATGTTTAACCAAAAACAATTAAAACCAGGCTTGAGGGCCACAGGCACTAGGGCACAAATACATTTCTTTTCAAGCCCCCATTGAATCTTTCCTTTTCTTTCACCCATCATCTATCTATCTATCCATCCATCTATCTATCTATCGATCATCTATCTCTATCCACCCCATATGTTATCCTAATGATTTCTACTTCCCCTTTTCACTTGCTTCTTTGGAACATTTATACACATCTTACTCACTTACCCATTTTTATATTAATGGTCTTATGCTGTTTTTGTCCTTATGAGACTGTGTTAGTTCACTCCGCATAATGCTTTCTAGACTCTCTCATGTTACATAGTATTTTATGAAATCACTCTTCCTTAGCAGTGCATAGTAGTCCATTGTGTGAATGTACCACAATTTCCTCATTTGATAATGGGCATTTGGGCTGTTTCCATTTTCTTGCTATTACGAGTAACACTGCTATGAACATAGGTGTACACATCTCCATTTGTGTCTCAGTTCTAATTTTCTTGGAGTATATTCCTAGTAGTGGAATAGATAGCTGGGTCATATGGGATTTCTGTGCTTGGTCTTTTTTTATGGTGTCAATTTTAGATACATCTTTATTTGAGACATTGCATTTTCCACTTACAATACAGTAATACTAAAATGCAATGTTGTTTCCTTTCCCTATGTACATTCCACATTCAAGTATTGAGAATGCCTAGAAATTTAGTCGAGCATTTTAAACTTTGAAACTGATGTGTGCTACAAATTTGGGTCCTTCAAAATTTAACTGTGGATATGAGAGTATTCATTCAGATTGGTTTAGTCAACCTTTTCAATGATGGGTCCAGAAGAGGCAAAACCAGATGGAGGAACTCCACCACCAGGGAAGCCACAGGGCATGCTTCCAGGCATGCCTGCAGCACTCGGCTACAGCTTGGTAACAATGGGGTTGCAGACCTTCTCCAGCAACTTCTGCTGATGCTCAAATTCCTCCTTTTCTGCAATCTGATTCTTATCAATCCAGTTGATTATTTTATTGTATTTGTCAAGGATCTTCTGCTTATCCTCGTCATTGAACTTGCCTTGAAGCTTCATCTTCAACTGGTACTTTTATATTAAAGCATAATACAAAGACATTTTGGTGCTTCCTCAAAAAGCAGAACACAGATATTCCATATGATCCAGCTATTCCATTGCTTGGAATTTAACCCAAGAAATAAGAACTTAAACTCAAATGGAAACTTGTACACCAATGTTCATAGAAGTATCATTCACCATCATAAGAACAAGGAAACAGCCCAGATGTCCAATCACAAACGAATGGGTTGAGAAGTTGTGGTACATTCATCCTCTGGAATACTCTGCAGCACAAAAGAACAATGATTTTGTAAATTACTATCTAACTTGGGAAGGACTGGAGAGCATTATGCTGAGTGAACTAATTCAGTTCTACAAGGACAAATACTGTATAAAATCATTAATATAGAATGAGTTTGAGGATCAAGGAGAGGAAGGATGGAAGCAGAGAGGTGAGAATGGACAGAGGGGTAGGGTGTTAATCATTATTGTGTTGTTGTTGATTTCCTTTGAGTCAAGCATGACTCTCAGCAATGCTATGAACAAAAAGCCTGAAAACCTCTTATAAACTATCGACATTTATCAAAGTTCAAGAGTTTCCAGAGGCATGTTGTTTAGGAAGTGGATGCCACCCCTGCTTCCAAACCTGCCTTAAACTGGGAGCTCCACCAAACACTGTCCACCATGGGTAACCATTATGGCATTTGACACTCAACGTCACAAGGTTTAGCATCACAGCAACCACAGGTTACCTCAGTACAGCATATTTACAGAAGAGTGCTGTACCACTTAGAAGAATGTTCCTCCAAAATATGATAACAACCAACTTTAAATACAAAGGCCCTTCCCAAAGTCTTGTTGATTCTAAGCAAGAGGCTTAAATAAAAAAAACACACACCAATATAATATGTTATTGTTATGTGCTGTTGATTTGCCTGCAATGTATAGCGATGTATTGCAGCTCTGAACCCTTCCCTGTCCTGTGCCAGTCTCACTAATTCTGACACACCAACCCCCAGTGCCCCAGATACTGTATCAATCCGTCTCATCTCAGGACTTCCTTTTCTGCTCTGTCTCTCCACCCTTCCAAGCATGATATCCTTCTCCAAGGACCAGTCCCTCCTGGCCACATGCCTGAAGTATGTGAGGTGGAGCTTCAAAATCCTAGCCTCCAAGCCTCCAAGGAGAATCTTGGTTTCACCCTCTGCAAGACGGAACTATATGTTGAGGCAATTCTCCCCTAAAGTCAGTTCTCACTGTCTTAGCCTGGCTTCTGGCTTTATAACTGATAGAGAACCAATCTTCCACACTTATTTTCCCTTGTAGGTATGTTATACTTCCAGAAGTTTCCTCTCGGTATCATCTTTTCTACATCTCGTGC
Source organism: Elephantulus edwardii (assembly GCF_000299155.1). Taxonomy (NCBI): domain Eukaryota; kingdom Metazoa; phylum Chordata; class Mammalia; order Macroscelidea; family Macroscelididae; genus Elephantulus; species Elephantulus edwardii. Next base: position 13,550,560 of record NW_006399821.1, read on the forward strand.
TTAGAGCACTTAATACTTCAAAATTGGAAAACCTTAAAAATGATGCCCTTTAAAGCATTGTTAAATTTAATATCAGTCAATAGATATTCCAAACTGAGCATATGTAATTCAATGACTGAGGTTGAGAAATCATTACCAGGACATATACAACCATGTCACCAAAGTCAGTTTTCCATAAACTTAGGCAAGAAGGTCAGGTAGAGCAAAGCTCAGTCACTAACCAAGAGCTGCGAGGAGTTTACTGGCTATAGACACTATGTTGCTGTTAAGTGACTTATTCACAGAACTCGGTTGTTAACTGCTGTTGAGTCAAATCCAGCTTATAGAAGCCTCAGGTACAAGAGAACAAACCATTGCCTGGTTCGATGCCATATTCACAATTTTATGTGATCAAGACCATTGCTGTAATGTTTGTGTGGTATATTCTAACCGGGGGATCTCATCTCCCAGCACCATAACAATCAACATGGTGATTGCATTGCAATCCATGGTGTTTGCATTGCTTCCTTTTCAGACATAGATTGTCAGGCCTTTCTTCATAGTCTGTCTGGGAGCTCCACTGAGTTTTGTCTACCATGAGTAACCCTGCTGACATTAATTAAATCTAGGTGCCAATGCCATTGTACTTATACTAAAGTCTAACATCAGGATGAATCCTTTTTATGAAACAGTAAACTCTATATATCAATATCAAGAAAATAAAAATCCTTGCAACTGGACTATTAGCTAAAATAATAATAAATAGAGAAAAGATTGATGTTGTCAAAGATTTCTTTTTTTTTTTTTTCTTGGCTCCACAGTCACCATCAAGAGAAACAGCAGTGAAGAAATCAAAAGAAGTGATGCACCAAAAAAAATCTGCTGTCAAGAACCTCTCCAAAGCATGAGAGAGTGAGGATGTCACTTTAAAGAATAAGGTGTGCCTGACCCAATTCAATATATTTTCATTTCATTTCATTCAATATATTTTCATATGTGAAAGTTGGACAATGAATAAAAAAAGACCAAAGAGGTATTGATACCTTTGAATTGTGGTGTTGGTAGAGTAGTGAATATCTCACAGACTGTCAAATGAACCAAAAGATCTAATTTGGAAGAATTTCAACCAGACTACATTTTAGAATAAAGTATTGTGAGACTTCATCTCACATATTTTTAAGCATGTTTTTGAGAAAGGATGAAAACATGAAGAAGGACATCATGTTTGGAAAAGCTGAGGGTCAGCAAAGCAGAAAATATTCAATGAGATGAATTGACACAGTGAGTGAAATAGTAAGTTTGAAGTCAGTGGAGATTGTGAGGATGACACAGGATGAGGAAAGGTTTCAATCTATTGTATGTAGGGTCTCTATGAGTTGGAATCAACAACAACAAAAATACTATATATTTTATATACAGATGTATACACATTTCTCAGGGATACAAACGTAACATATTTAAAAGTGTGTCTGTAAAGAATAAGTACCAAATACATAAGAAAAGTCTGCAGCCTAGCACAGATCTCTGAGGACAAGGTGGCAATGCTCACAAGTATGTTTAATTCAAATCCTCGCATCTATCTGAAATATTTTTTAAAGGTGAGCTTGCCTGGTTTTGTAATATTTTTATTAATTGTATTAATTATTTGAGAATAAACTAATCTGTCTTGAAAGAACCGCAGCCAGAGTGTTTGTGAGACTTTGCTTTACATGCTTTGAGCATTATCAGGAGGGGGCCAGGTCCTGGAGAAGGACATGATGCCAAGAAAAGTAAACGGTTGGTGAAGGAGAAAAAGACTTTCAAGGACACGGACTGAACAATGACTATAACAATGGACTGAAGCACAGCAGAGATTGAGAGTTTGGAGCAGGACATTGTCAGTGCTCAGAAAATGGAATCTTTTGGGGCTTTTATCTCCTTTTACTTCAACTTCAATGGCCACTTTAGGTGGGGTTAGTCCAGATTAAACACCCTTTTTCTAGGTTCCAAACCCCTTAAATTCAATCACAGGAGTTCATTCTGTTTCTTGTGGGGTAACTATGACTCAGAGTTGATTCAGTGACACCTCACAACAATTCTTTATGGATTTCAGAATTGCCTTGTCAACTTCTAAAGGAAGTCAAGGGAGATTCAGGTAGGAATTGTGCCACATCTATATATCAGTCTGGAATGTTTGCCATCTTAGCACTATTATGTTTTCCAACCATGAACAGAGAATGTTTCCCAATAATTTAGATCTTTTTGAAATTCTTTTAGAAGTGTTTTTGTGTTCTTCAGAAGATCAAATTCCTTCCTTTTTATACCATTTCTATGTTATCTTCCTGGCCCAAGCAAGCATTATGCCACTTATTTTATGGCAATGCCGTTACTGGTCTACCTGCTTGTTCTCTTATCGCTCTCTCTTTTTTATTATTCATTTCAATGAAAATTTACAGACACTTTTGGATTTCCATTCATTCACTGTTGCACTTTTTTCCTCTTTCAATCCCCCCCCCACCCCCAGTACACTACCCTCTTGGAAAAATAAAAGAAAAATTCTTTCATTGTTTTACAATCCCTCCTCCCAGGTCCACTCCACTATGCAGCCTTTGCTCAGGACTCTTGCCATGACAAAAATATTTAATCACATATCCCTTTTAAACAGTTTTCTCCCTCATCTGTTTCAATGCAGTATACATTATTGAACCGTCCTTCTCAGTCTCGCCCCAACCCTGATGTCAGTTCTATTTTATAACAGTGGCATCATGTAGTATTTGTCCTTTTGTGACTGAGATACTTCACTCAGCATAATGTCTTCCAGGGTCACCCATTTTGAGTAATATTGCATGAGTTCCTTGTTTTTCAATGCAGCATAGTATTCTATTGTGTGAATATACCATAGCTTCTCTATCCATTCATTTGTTGATGGACACTTAGGTTGTTTCCAACTCCTTGCTATTGTAAACAAAGCCACAATAAACATAGGTGTGCATATATCTGCTTGGGTATCAGTTATGGTCTCTTTGGGATATATTCCCAGTAGTGGAATTGCTGGGTCAAATGGTATCTCTATTTGCAACTTTTTGAGAAAGGGCCATATCGCCTTCCACAGTGGTTGCACCATTTTACACTTTGACCAACAGTGAATAAGGGTTCCAGTTTCTCCACAACCTCGCCAACATTTGTTTCCTGCCTGTTCTCTTAACTCTTAAGGCCTATTTCAGGATTGGAAAAATTACGGCCATTATGACTGAGTGAATAAATGAATGTATGAGTTCACATTTAAATAGCTGGGGGTGAAAGATGGGAAATAAAAATCAGGACAGTATTTTGTAATATATGAAAAACCATTTGGAATTCCCATTTCAATGGTGATAAATAAAATTTTATTGTCACACTCACAAGCCAGTCGAGGGCACCTGGCTTCTACAGTGGCATTGTGATGATATTTTACTTCTTTCTGTCTAGCCTGCCCAAATCAGCCTGGGTTTCTGTTGCTCTCAAAGCCTAGTTTACTCCATTACTTCAATTCTGTGAGCTCTGCAATATCTTTTCAATAAATATTTCCCCCTGTAAATTAGACAAATCAGCATCTGTTGCTTGTCACCAAAGACCCCAATAAGTCAATGAATGAGTTCTTGAGGGAATATGGAGGATCTTTGCCCCTTTGGGGAAGAAAGGAAGAAGGGAGCAAAGAAAGAAGGAAGGAAGTTAAGCCCTCTTTCAGTCCCTGAAACATTTTCAGTGCTCAGCAAATAAAATCTTTTGTTCTTTATCTCCTTTCACTTCCATTTCAAAGACAGCTTTGGGTGGGGTTATTCCAGATTTAACACCATTTTTTTTAGGCTCCAAGCCCCTAAAATTCATTCACAGAAAACCCCTAAAAACACTCAGTGTGCAGGCTGTCCAGAGATCAAGTCACCCTTTCTTGACCCATATACTAATCCAATAAAAATATTCAGGAATTGCCCTGACTCTGCAATCAATAGGAGTCCCTGTGTAGAGCAAGCATTTTGTCAGCTGACACCAAAAGTCTAGCAATTTGAGTCTACCCAGAGGCAAGTTAAAAAGAATAAAGACCTGGTGATCTACTTTTTGAAAAAGGACACAGCCATTGAGTTACTACGGATTGAAGTTCTCAGGCACACACAGGGGCCCTGAGTCCACTCAATGACAACTGGTAGTGTTTATTCAACAGCTCTTCATGTTTCCTGAGTTCCTTTTTCTCAGAGTTCCAAATGTTTGCACAGTCTTATCTCACTCACTCACTACTGTTGAGTTGATTTTGAGTAGTAGCAAATCTCCATCTGGTTTCCAAGGCTGTAAATCACAGCAGTAGGAAACCACATCTTTCTCCTGTGGTGAATTTGAACCATCAGAGATGTGCAGCCTTTGGGAGCCACCAGAGCTCTCCTCTAAAGATCATTCTCATACTCCCAGGCTACAACTTTCCAGAGTTCACACTTCCCCTAGGAATAATTCTCTGGCTCTCCTGGGTGGCAAAAAAAGATTATATTCTTGTTTCCTGGCCTTGAAGCCATCTGGAAAAAAACACTAGAGAAGTAAGGGTAGATTGTGCTAAATGCTGTCCAATAGAGGACCAAACCTCCAGCTCTCCATTCACTAGAGCCAGTAGGGAGGAAGAAAATATATTCAAAGAGTAAACGTGCCTTGGTTTTGAATTCTTACTTGGCATTCACCTGGGACATATCACCTTGTCATATATCATTTGCTATAAAGAAAGGCATCACAATATCCACCTACCTCCTACAGGGCTTGAAGAACAATCAGTAAATTGTTGTTAGTGAATGGTGCTTTCTTTATTATGTATTCGCTATACTAGTCCAAGCCTATCATGAACTGCCTCTTACAGGCAATTAAAATAGAAGAGAATCTAGGGAGGGATAGATAAAGAAGACTTACTAAACCAGAAAAAAAAAATAATAATGACATTTGATCCAGTTTAAAATGTCATGTACCCAGAGCAAAGTGAAATCCAATCATTTCAAAAGAGATGAAAATCCTGGAAACTGGTTTCTCAGGAAAGAGACTGGATGGCTTTTCAGTTCATAAAATGTTAAAGTCATGGTGCAATCCTGAAGGCGTGCAGTTTGAATCCACCAGATTCTCCTCCACTAGAGGAGGGGAAATCTCCTCCTGTGCCTGTTGGATCGGATACGATGGTACACAACAAGAAAAAAAGAAAATCTCAAAGCCAACTTTTGGTGGAGAGTTACTCTGATTCTGGAGTATGATCATGGATCACTAGGTGTTAGGAATGAGGTTGGCCAAGGAACCCTTCTGTCTCAATGGGAAGGTGATGAGATGCAAGAATAAACGTGTCATAATGAGTCAGGCTGTCTCACCATTCAGTTTCTTTTCTGCACACTTAAATATCAGCAGTCATTTTCTCTGGCAAAGACTGTGTCTTTAGACAGGAAAGTTAAGCTGAAAAGACATCATACATCGAGTCCAGCTTTTGTTATCACTGTTGTTCCAGTACACCATGCCATCTCTGTTTTCTGTGACCATTGGAGGTATTTGGGGAGGCACCACAGTGTATAAGAATCCTGAAAGTCCTTGAGATGGGAAGACTTGTATGATATCTTACACTATGAAAACAAAGTGCCAAAGCAGGGTGAGCTGGGAATATGAAGTTCAGAAAAGGCATATGTATTATAAATGAATTTTTTATTAGAAGGGTGGAGGGACAGTACAGGAGAGAAAGACTCTGAAGACTCACTGTAAGTGAGCCAATGGGATTAGGTGTTTCGGAGTCAATAAGACTGGCTCAGGATAGGGCAGGGGTCAGACTATTGTACATAGATAGGGTCACTGAGTAGTGGGCAAGTCAATGGCACATAATAACAATTTCTAATTGTGAAGTACACAAATAATTTTATTTAATTATTTCTTTATTCTTCAAGTTGTGAAACTATTTTACCTTTCTACATTATGGCCCAGTGCCTCTCTATTTCACGTATGCACATCCATGCACACACACACACTCCAATATGTAATACCAAAATAAGTTTCACAAAATACTAGGCCTTGCTCTATGCAATAAGCTGTTATTTTTCTTTTATTAATTTGGTTTTTTAAAAATTACTGGTTATAACCCCAAGTTGATTTCATAACCAACTTGTCTCTGTTGGATTCTTCATCAAGAGGAACAGAATCAGTCCACCAGCTTCTCTGCAGGTGGAAGATAGGCAGTCTCCTCTTGTGTGAATTACAGCCTCTGAAAACTTGCTGGATGCTATAGTCACTTGTGGCTCAGTGGTACACAACAACAACCACAACTCACTGCTGCGGAGTTGGTTCTACTTCATAACAACCTTCTACTGGGATTCCAGGGTTATAAATCTTTATGGAAGGACACTGCCTGTATTTCTCCTGAGGAGCAACTAGTGGATTCAAACCACCATCCTCAAGATTAGGAGGCTGACATGTTACACATTATCACACTAGGGAAAAGTTGTGACTGTTGTTATGTGACATTGAATCAGAACTGACCATGGCTGACTCTTCAGTAGATTTTCAGAGGATGTAAATCACATGAGAGGAGATTGCCTCCCTTTCTCCCTCAAAGCAGCTAGTGGATTCAAACTGTCTGCCTTTGTCTTGGCATGTTGTTGTTGTTTTTTGTGTACCACTGAGTCAGAACCAATCTGTAGCTGACTCTCCAGCATGTTTTCAGAGGCAGTAAATCACACGGGAGGAAACTGCCCATTCTTCTCCCATAGAGAAGTTGATGGAGTTAAAACACGTGCCTTTGGGATTGCAATGCAGCTTCTTGCCACTAGGCCACCAGAGCTCTCTCTGTATTTAGTATATGTAAATACATACACACATACTCAAATCGTAAAATGTTATGCTGCCAATTCAAAATCACATGGTTCAAATCTACCAGCTGTTCTGCAGATGGATAGATAATGTCCTCCAGTGTGATTTACTGCCTCTGAAAATGTTTAAGGGTCAGTGAAGGGATTGGTTATGGTACACAATGAAATACAGAGATAGACATATTTTTATGCATATACAGAGATTGTAATTTACTTGAAAGAAGTGACTCACAAGAGTGGGGGCTGGCAAGCCCCAAATCTGTGAATCAAGCAGTCAGCTGGGGATTTTGATGCTGGCTGAAAGTAAAGAATACCTGAAGAATGTCTATTTGTGCTTTATTGACTATGCAAAGGTTTTTGACTGGGTGGATCATGAGAAGTTGTGGCTGACATTGAGAAGAATATGAATCCCAGAGCACTTAATTGTGCTTGTGTGGAACTTACACCTGAACCGGGAGGCTGTTGTGTGAACAGAGCAGGGGACCACTGCATGGTTTGTAATTGAGAAGGGAGTATACCAGGCTTGTATTTTTATCCATACCTATTCAGTCTCTATGCTGAGCAAATTATCCAAGAAGCTGGACTCTGTAAAGTGTGGCATCAAGATTGGAGGGAGACTCATCAATAACCTGCATTATGCAGATGGCATAACTTCACTTGCTAAAAATAAGGAGGGCTTGAAGCACTTGTTACAGAAGATCAAGGAATGTAGCTTTCAGTATGGATTGCATTTCAGTGTCAGGAAAACCAAGGTTCTTACCACGGGACCGATAAGCAGTGTCATGATAAATGGAGAGGATAGTGAAACTGTCAACAGCTTCATCTTGCTTGGATCCACAATTAACACCATTGGTATAAGCAGTCAGGAAATAAAGAGATGCATTTTGCTGGGAAAATCTGCAGTTATGGACCTTTCCAAATGATTGAGGAGTAGTGATGTCAGTTTGAAGACTAAGGTGACTCTAATTCAGGCCACAGTCTTTCTGATTACTAGCTGTGCATCTGAGAGCTGGACAATGAATAAGGATGAGAGACAAAGAACTGATGCCTTTGCACTGTGGTACTGGAGAAGAGCACTGAACATCCCATGGATGGCTAAGAGAACAAACAGATATGTCTTGGACAGGGTGCAACTGGAGTGCTCTTTGGAGGCAAGAATGATGTGGCTTACCCCCTCATACTTTGGACATGTTGCTATGAGGTGCTATTCCTTCAAGAAGGGCATGATACTGGGACGGGTGGAGGGTCAGTGAAAGAGAGGAAGACCCTCACCAGGGTGATTGACACCGTGACTGCTGCAATGTGTTCTTGTGTGTCAGGAAGTGTGAGGATGGCGTAGGATAGAACAAGGTTCACATCTTTAGTTCACAGGATCACTAAGAGTTGTGCTCAACTCATTGGCACCTACCAGCAACAATGATTTTGCAGGGAGATGTAGAATTAAAACTCTCCAGATCAGGCAGCATGCTGTAGACTTCTACAGCTTTATATCCCAAGATCCAAAGGTTAGGATCAGAAGAGTACAGGATCTAGAGAGAAAGAACACATTCTTCCAGGATATTTACTTGTGTTCTGAAGGCAGATCATATACCCAATGAAGTTTCCCTTTTGGCTGATTGGCTGGTTATATCATATTGCTTCATGGATGGTAACTACATTGCATCACATGGTATCACTATATTGCATTACAGCACAGCAGTGTCTGGCCAAACCACTGACAATCATAGCCTAGAAAAGCTGACACATAAAATCAATCATCATACCAATAATGGGCTGCAGCCTAGAGTTTTAAATTACCCTTTCCCATGTGCTGATTATTGTCTCTTGGCATTAGCATTACCCTCTTCTTTACTCTTTCTTGAACTTGGGGAGCTAGAAGTCTAGGGACTACACTTCGCAGATTGCCATGTTAACCAAGTTCCAGTTTGATCTCCAAGGTATAATGCCCTGCAGAATCTGGAAGGTAGCAGAGGAGGGAAGGTGTTTCTCTACTATTAGCAGCACGCAAGCCTCAGTAAGCATGAGCTCTGGCTGTAGCCAGATAACCCTGTTTGTTCTGCCCTGTGTGGGTCTTCTTTACTTCTGGACAAAAGCCAATGTCTGGCTCTCAAATGGACCACAGCTGTGCCAAAATGCCCAAATGTTAGCTGATTTTTGCCCAATTTCTCTTTTCCCAATTTTCCTCACAGTTTTCTTAAGGACCTAATTTCCAATATTACATTCCTTTCTGCTTGAAATACCTAGATCAGTTGCTATTTCCCTGACTGAATCATACTCAATATATGTGGACACTGGAAATCCCACTTAAGACCTGAAGAACTGAAGGCTCAAAGAGGTTATATGACTCACATAAGATCACACAGTTCCCAACTCAAGAATTATTTTATTCCAAAGTCAGTTCTCTTGTGTTCACAATCAGCACACTTGGTACTAGTACTCAGGGGAATCAGGATATGTATGAAACTAGGAAAGTATGTATTCATGGGCCTCTCCAAATTATTGAGGAGTAATGATGTCAGTTTGAGGACTATGGTGCACCTGATTCAGGCCATGGTCTTTTTAGTCATTTGCTATGCATCTGAGAGCTGGATGACTAAAGATGACAGAAGAATTGATGCCTTTGAACTATATGGTGTTGAATAGCACTGAACAACCAACCTATGGACTGGCATAAGAACAAACAGCTATGTCTTGGAGAAGGTACAGCCAGAGTGCTGCTTGGAAGCAAAGATGTTGTTGCTAGGAGAAACTATTCCTTGGAGAAAGACATCATGCTTGGGAAGATAGAGGATGGTGAAAGAGAGGAAGACCCTTGACCAGATGGGTTGACACTGACTGCGGCAATGGGCTTGAGTGTGTCAGAGATTGTGAAGATGGCACAGGATAGGATAGTGTTCAAATCTGTAATTCACAGGATCAATATTAGTCCTACTTGACCTGACAGCACCTAACAACAGTTCTCTTTGTGCCACGTGACAGCTTTAGATGTGTTAAATAAATTTGTTGGGTTTTTTCTTGATACAAAGTCATACTTTCATAATGAATTATGGTAAAATTTCTTATTTTTTTTCTCAATTCTCCTTTACTCCTCTTTATTGAACTCACTCTGGTGGCTCAGTGGTAAGAAGCTGTGCTGAAATCCAAAGGCACAAGATTCAAATCCAGCAGCTGCTCCAAGGAAGGATGGGCAATCTCCTCTCGTGAGATTTACTGTCTGAAAACTTGCTGGAGCTGGTTCTGACTTGATGACAAACAACAACAAAGCAGCTCTAGTCTGTGACTGTCTCTGTAAAGATAAACAGTCTTGGAGGCTCTGTGAAACCATTCTACTCTGTCATACAGGGTTACATCAAATGATAAGAGCAGGTGGCAGCAGTATCTGACCTTCCTTGACTTCCCAACAGGGAGCAAGGATTCACAAGAGCAACTGCTCAAGACTGGTTCTTAAGAAGTCTGACATGCCTCCACTCCATGACCTTTCTGACACCTACTATCCTTCCCCAGCACTCTACACCACTCTGCTGGTTGGCCAATTCATTTCAATGACCAGACTAAACAACTGTGGGGTTTGCTGAGGAAGTAGCAAGTTACAGTTCAGGAAGAACAGTGACTCAGGGCACAGCCCATCAGCCAAGCCAGTCTCGGTCAGCCGTGCCCTGAGGCAGGCCTCACTCTGGCCCTCAGCCTCTCTGCATCAGTTTCTGATTTCTCAGGCAAGTGTTCACAGAGTTCTTTTCATTCTGTCAGTATCACTAAACCAAATAAAAATCTCTGCCAGCCAGTCAATTCGAAATCACATCCACTCTCCATTGAGTTTCTAAGGCTGTAAATATTAACGGGAGGAGACTGCCCATCTTTCTTCCACAGAGCAGCTAGTGGGTTCTAACTGCTGTGCGTGCGTGGCATTTTTGGCTCTCAGTAAAACATATTACAGACAACACTTTTCTGCGTGGATGAATGCCCCTGTAGTAGTACCCTACTCCACCACACAAGCCTAGGCCTAACTCAGCCCACTGATAATGCCCAGAACCATCTCGTTCCTTGTGAAAACTTCCTGCTCAAAGTCACTCTCACTGTGTGGGCTGGGAAGTCTACATTTCTATCTTCTGCAGTTTCTGTCACCACCATCTATCTCTCCACCACTACTTCTCCACATTTTCTGTTATGTTATCTCACCATTTCTCTGGTGCTACAGTTTTCTCTGTCTCCTCAGCTGAAAAGTTTGATTGCAAGGCTCCAAAGTCCAAAGATACACTTTACTCCTTCACTCGTCCTTCTGGATAGGTGTGAGAGCCATACCACCCTCCACTTCTGCCTCTAGCACAGCTCATTTCAAGCCTAGAAGGATGGTAAAAGTGACTAGTCCGCAGTTAGTGTTAGGTTGTTGTTCTTATGCACAGTGGAGTCGCCTGAGACTCATCGTTACCCTATATACAACAGCCCTAAACCCTCTTCTATCCTGTGCCAATCTTATTGTCTCTGACACACCTACCCTCATTACTCCAGTCAATGAGTCAATCCATCTTATCAAGGATCTTCCCTCATTGTCCCTCCAGCCTCCCAAGCATGATGTCCCTCTCCAAGGGCTGGTCCCTCCTTGCAACATGCCCAAAGTAGGTTAAACAAAGCTTCAGAATCCTTGCCTCCAAGAGCAGCTTGGTTTCACCCTTTCCAGGATTAACCCATTTGTTCTCTTAGCAGTCCATGGTATATTCAGTACTCTTCTCCAAAACCACAGCTCAAAGGCATCTATTGCCTTCTATCATCCCTAGTCATTGTCCAGCTTTCTGATGCATAGCAAGTGATTGCAAAGACTATGATCTGGATCAGGTGCACCTCAATCTCCAGACTGACATCATTGCTCTTCGGCACTTTGGAGAGGTCTCAGCAGACTTTTCCAATGGAATTCATCCTCTAATTTTCTGGCTGTCGGTACCAAGAGTGTTGATTGTGGGGCCAAGCAAGCTGAATTAGTGTTATATATACACCTTATTTTCACAGTTCCCATCTCACGAGGGTGTCATTCATCTTAATTATGTTAATAGGAAGTTATCCAATCCCCTACACATACTTTACATTTGCATGATGCTAATTAGTCATGGTAGCTTAGTGATAAGGAGCTGGGCTGCTACCCCAAAGGCACACAGTTCAAATCAGCTGGCTACTCCGAGGGGGAAAGATCAACAATCTCCTCCTATGTGATTAACTGCTTCTGAAAACCCCCTGGAGGGTCATTTCTGACTTGATGGTACACAGCAACAACTTAGTTGTGCAGGGAGCTACTGGTGACCTAGTGGTAAGGAGTTGCACCACCAGTCTTAAGTCGTTTGAATGCACCAAATGGTCCACAGAGGAAAAGAGGGCAATCTCCTCCCACGCAATTTGCAGCCTCTGGAAACTCAATGGAGGGTCAGCTATGAATGGGTTCATACTGGATGCCTCATAATAACAGCAACACTTAGTCATGTAAGGGGAGTCCTGGTAGTGTAGTAAATATGTCAGGCAGCGATTCAGATCCACAGGGAAAAGATGGACAGTCTCCTACCATAAAGGTTTGCAGGCTCAAAACCCAGACAGAAGATCACTATGAATGAATCAACACAAGATCAGTGGGCTTGGTTTGGGTTTACCTAGTTACGTGATGAGAGTCACAAAGACTGGGGCTCCATCCAGGAATTCACTTCACCATAAGCTGTTGTGAGTCAGATCTGACTCAAAGGCAGTGGATTGGAGTTTGTGTGTGTGTGTATGCATTTAATCTATTAAGTTAGATTTCATTCTTGACTGCATACATCAGCCCACTCTCTGAGTTTTCATTTTTGTGAACTGCTCACTGAAAAGCTTTTTCTCTAAAATAAGTTGACAGTTTGAATTCGTCTGGTGGCTCATGGGAAAAACAAATGAACTCCAATGAGCAGTTCTACTGTGTTATGTAGTCAGCATGAGTAAAAATCATCCAGACAATATCTAACAATAGGTTTTATGTGCTTTGAAGACTAGAAGCCTGTTTTAGTTTTCTTGTGGTCCCTCTGTATAGTTGTAGGATCTCTACTTCTGCCAAGTAAATGATGTCAACACACGTCACACAATTGCCATTTTGACATATTTTACTATATATGATATAATAATTTGGAAGCAGGAGTGACATCCACTTCCTAAACAACATGCCTCTGGAAACTCTATGAACTTTGATAAATGTCAATAGTTGTAGAGGGGCTTCAGGCCTTTTGTTCATAGGGTTGCTATGAGTCATGCTCGACTCAAAGGCAATCAACTACAACAACAATAGAATAAGAGTCAGATGGGATAGACTGAGGCCAAATTTTGGTTCTCATGGATTTTATTTTTCTTTAGCTTTAGTTTGCACTTACGTATGAGTAGTTGATGATCTGTTCCACAATCAGCACCTGGACTAGTTTTCACAGCTGATACTGAGCTTCTGTAGTAATTCTTTCTTCAGATGTAGTCAATCTGATGGTACCATCAGGTGAAGTTCATGTGTATAGTCAGTGTTAATGTTTCTTGTAAAGGGTATTTGTAATGAATAAATCATTCATCATACAAAATTCTATCAATCTATCTCCAGCTTCATTTCTGTCACCAAGTCCATGCTTTCTGACTACTGATCCTTCTTTCCTATTCCCAACTTTTGCATTCCATTCACACATTATTATTAATACATGCTGGCTGCTTGTTCTATTGATTTCAGACTGCAAAAGTTGGTAAAAATCATTGATTGCAGGAACTGAGGAGGACTGCAAGTGTTTGCTGCAGAAAGACAAGGACTTCAGTATGGGTTGAAGCTCAACATCAAGAAGGCAAAGATTCTCACCACTGGGCCAATTGGAGCACCATGACAGATAGAGACAAGATTGAGACTGTTAACAATTTCAGCTCGCTCAGCTCCACAATCAGCATTCTTGGAACCAGCAGTCAAGAAATAAAAAGTTTAATTGCTTTGGAGAAAACTGCTGTCAGGGATCTCTCCAAAGTGTGGAGGAGCAACGATATCTGTCTGGAAAATAAGGTATGCCTAATTCAGGCCATGGTCTTTACAATTACTTGCTATGCACCAGACAGCTAGACAATGACCAAAGATGACAGCAGAAGAATCAATGCCTTTGAGCTGTGGTGCAGGAAAAGTGTCTTGAACATACCATGGACTGCCAGGAGAACAAACAGGCTTATCCTAGAGAGGGTGAAATCAGGCTGCTTCTTGGAGGCTAGGATTTTGAAGCTCTTTCTCACATACTTTGGGCATGTCACCAGGAGGGACCAGTCCTTGGAGAATGAGATCATGCTTGGAAGGGTGGAGGGAAGGAAGGAAGACCGCAGATGAGATGGACTGACAGAGTAACTGGAATAATGGGCGTAAGTGTATTGGAGACAGTGAGACTAGCTCAGGACAGAGGCAGAGTTCCTAGCTATTGCACCTAAGGTTGCTATGAGTCTTAGGTGACTCAATGGCACATAACAACAACAACAACATAATAAATGTTCTGGTGGCATAGTGGGTTACATGTCAGGCTACTTACCCAAAGGTTGGTGGTTTGAAGCTACTAGCTGCATCTTGAGAAAACATGAGACAGTCTGTTCCTATTAAGGACCTTGGAAACCTAGTGGAGGGTTGCCAAGAGTCAGAATGAACTCAAGAGCAACGAGTCTGTTTGTTTGTTTACATTATCTATACACACACGTACTCCCACAGGGAGCTCTGGTAGCCTAGTAGTAAAAAGCTGTGCTGCAACCCAAAGGCACACAGTTTGAATCCATCAAACTCTGTGGGAGAAGAATGGGCAATCTCCTCCCAATTAACTGCCTCTGAAGACTTGCTGAAGGGTAAGCTATGGGTTCGTTCCCACTGGACGGCACACAACAGTAACACCACACACATAAACAATTTCTAGTGGTTTAGTGCAACTGGATAGAGAGTGGCTATGAAGAAGATCAGACTCCAGTGAGTATACTTCTAAATAAACAATCTATCCTCTGAAATTCTGGGGGAAAAGGAGAATTTTACCCAAGAACTTCTTCCTAAATGAAAGCAGGATTTTGTTGACTAGGAAAAGAGATAAAGATTATCAAATCCTGCTAACAGAAAAGGAAAATTATCCTTATTGGATCCTAACTGCTTATACTAGATTATTATCTTTATTTCATTGTCTTTGTTTTTCAACTATTTCTTTTAATACTTTAATATGTGAGTATTTTCATAAGGCAATCTTGAAATCTTTATGAAGTGAGATTAACTACAGAAGTACTTGTCTAAAGGTTTATTTGTATACAAGTGAGGGTCTAGAAGTGTTTCCTGCTACGTGATGTTGAGAAGTATTACCTGCCATGTGCTACTGAGTACCCATCCTTAACATGATGAATTGAAAGTGAATGTAAAAGTGGGCTCAAGTATGTCAGAAATGATGATGATGATGGCACAGAATAGGGCAAGGTTCAGATCTTTTGTTCAAAGCGTTGCTATGGGACATAGTGGTCTTAATGGCACTTAACAAGAACACCACAATGTTCAGGCCAGTGGTTCCCAGACCTGTAGCATCAGCATAATTTTAAATTTGTTAAGTAAATAAAAACCATTGTCAATCATTTCCAACTTATTGCAACTGCATATGCCAAGAGTAGAACTGTTCTCCATGGTTGATTGATTTTCTTTGGAAATAGACAGCTAAGTCTTTCTTCTGAGCTGTGTCTGGGTGTACTCAAACCTCTAAGCTTTCACGCAGCAGTCAAGTACATTAGGTATTTGTACCAACCTGAAACTCTAGGAACTTCTTGTTGTTATATTTAAAATTAAGTGGCTTCCAGTAGAAATGCTCCAAGAGAGATGAAGGCAGTGAAGTCTCAGAAGCACACCACCAGGCTTATCTGAGGAAGCCCAGTGGTAAGGAGGATCACTGCTAACTGAAAGATTTGTGGTTCAAGTCCACCAGCTTCTCCATAGAAGAAAGATGGGCAATCTCCTCCTGTGCAATTTACTGCCTCTGGAAACCTGTTGGATGGCCAATTATGAGTTGATTCTGAATTGATAGTTTGTGGCAAGAACAATCTTCTGCGATTCCCTGGGTGAACTTGTGAAAAGTGCAAATTCTCATTCCCTATCCCAGATCTGAATTAGAAATTCTGGAGGAGAACACACAAGATAACTGAGATGAATGTTGAACTTTGAGAATTTTTACTTGGAAAGTTTAAATTCTTTTAGAAACACTTCACCACCCAACAACCATGGCTATTTTCTTCATCACACTAAAATGTGTGTAAAGTAAGAGGGACTTCAGAATTAGAGAATGTCAGTTTCAACTCCAAATAAACCTTGGTCACGTAGTGGACATGTCAGATTGCTAATCAAAGGTTAGTGATTCAAATCCACAAGTAGTTCCATGGGAGAAAGGTGGAGAGTTTCTTCCCATAACAAGTTACAATCTCAGAAACCCAGTGGACCGTTACTATAAGTGGAGCTTGATTTGACGGCTTTGTTTATGCTTCTTGTTGTTGTTGTTTTGTGCCATCAAGTCTTCTGTGACTCAGAGTGACCCTATGCACAACAGCTCTGAAATCTGTCCTATCCTGAGCCAATCTCACTGACTCCAACACTTATCCTAGTTACCCCAGTTACTGTATCAATCCAGCTCATACACGGTCTTCCTTTCTTGTGCTGTCCTTGCACCCTTCTGAGCATGATGTGCTTCTCCAAGGACCGGTACCTCCTGGCCACGTGTTGTAAGTAAGTGAGAAAGAGCTTCAAAATCCTTGCTTCCAAGGAGTAGCCTGGTTTCATCCTCTCCAAGATGGACTTGTTTGTTCTCGTGGTGGCTCATGGTATGTTCAATACTCTTCTCCAGAACCACAACTCAAAGTCATAGATTTTTTTTTTCTTCTGTCATCCTTAATCATTGTCTAGTTCTCTGATGAGTAACAAGTAATAGTGAAGACCATGGCCTAGATCAGGCGCACCTTGGTCTCTAGACTGACAGTTACTTCTCAGTACTCTGGAAAGGTCCCTAATCACAGATCTTCCCAGTGCAATTTGTCTTTTGATTTCCTGACTGCTGGTGCCAAGAATGTTGATTGTGGAGGCTTAGTTTATGCTCAGCTCTACATTCAAACCTATGGAATGACCTCATAATACTGGTATCTGAGACTTAGAATTGAGGTCACTAGGAGTGGAATCAGCAGCACACACTAACCTCAGTTTAGGAGAGCTGTTGTAATAATAGATAAGAAGTGTCTTCCACTTAGTAGAGCTCAATGAGCGATGACATTATTCTTTTTGTGTGGTAACAATATGTATAGAATCACTATGAAGACCCCAGTTGTTGTTGCTAGTTATGTTTCGTAAACCCAACTCAACCATGATCCTCTGAACAACCAGGCAACATTCTTACTCCTGCATTTCCATGGTCAGCTGCAAATAGAATTACAGTGATCCTTTGGGTTTGCGCTGACTGACTTTGGAATGTATCTCCAGGGTTTCCTTCCTAGTTTTCCTTAGTTTTGAAACTCTGCTGAAGCCTATTCAGCATACCAGCAACACACAAGCCTCCATGGAGGAAAGACGGTGTTGCCAATGAGATGAGCTGATCAGGGTTTGAACCCAGGCCTCCCACATGGAAGGTGAGAATTCTACCATTGAATCAACTCTGCATGTGTTGTTTTCTATTGCACTGTGATAAAGACTAGGGATAATAGGAGAAAAATTGATGACTTTGAGCTGTGGTGCTGGAGAAGTGTATTGAATATACCACGGACTGCTAAAAAATGAACAGGTTTAGCCTAGAGAGGGTGAGTCCGGGCTGCTCCTTGGAGGCAAGGATTCTGAGGCTTCCTCTGACATACTTTGGACATTTTGCAAGGAGAGACCAGTCCTTGGAGAGGGACATCATGCTTGGGAGGGTGGAGGGACAGAGCAAGAAAAGAAGGCCCTCAATAAGATGGATTGATTCAGTGACCGGGGTAATGGGACAAGTGTGTCAGAAACAATAAGATTGGCATGAGATAGAGCAGGGTTTAGGGCTGCTGTACTTAGGGTCACTATGAGTCACAGGTGACTCGACTGCATATAACAACATTGCACTATGATGACTATGAAGATGCATGGAGAAAATAATGGGAGAAAAGCGGAGATTAAAAAAAGCAAGTAGCAGAAGAGCAAAAGACAAGTAACCAAGAGGTGTTTAGGACAAGTAAGTAACCAAGTGGGAAAAAAGTGAACAGGATGGTGGAAAATGGGAAGGTAAAAATGATGAGAAGAGGAAGATGGAAGAGGGATGGAAAGAGGGAGAGTGAGCCACAAAGAGTGTTGATGAGAACCCTGGGGTTCCGTAGGGGTCTTGGTTTATGTCCCTCCAAGCTGAACCTCCATCTAATTACCCTATTTTCCGCAAGCTGCTTGCTTTTCTGGCTGGAAAGTGGCCTTGTGTCTGGAAGAATCTGTAAGCATCTTACATGTGCCACCTAATCCCTCACGGTGTGGGTCTGTGTTTCCCTTGGAGGGAGGCGTGGGCCTGCCAGCTACTGTATGGTAGGCCAGGATATGGAGCTGCTACCTAGGTGCCCAGGGGCTAAGGGGCCAGGACACAGCCTGTCTCTAGACAGAAAAGGGATAGGAAGAAAGCTCGGTCCTCTCCTCTCTAAAAGAGGCCGCATTCTAACTGTGCCTGGGATTCTTTATACTTCCAGTCTCCTCACATTGCTCACCACAGCTGTGCCTCCCTAAGCCAGCTTTGTCTGGGTGGGCAAATAGCCAATTCTTTTAATGAAAAAATGGGGGAGGTGAAGATGGAGACAGAGAGGCTGAGAGAGTGAGACAGGCAGGGAAAGAGAGAGAGGGAAGGAAGAGGGGGTTGAGGACAGAAACTGATGAAAAGGAGAAAGGTTTTTGCTTTGGGCCAAGGAGGATGTTCTGACAGAGTCACAGCACAGCTCTACGTCACAACAAAGCTCTGCCACAGATGAACATCATTCCCACAAGCAGATTTTTTTAAAAATAGGATCTAATTCAACCCAATAGTTAATAGACTCATGAGAGATACCCACTGCCTCTCAGGGGAAGGACCTTCTTGTCTGGAAATCCCACAAGGACTGAGGAGAAACCACAACTCACCTAACTGCTGGGCTAAAACAAAACATGTCAGCACTTGGAGAAAGGACAGAAGGAAAGAAAAGTCTCTGCGACTCACCCCTTCCTTGCTGGTCCTCAGCCCCCGGCAGCTTCCTCACACCACCACCCCAGGGCCCACTGCAGAGGCAACTTTTCCCCCAGACCCTCCGCACACCCCAACCCCATGTCCCACCTTCCCAGGACCTTTATCCCCAGATCCCTCCTCTTACATCCCCATACCTCTCCCACCTCCCCACATGCCCATTTTTTCAACTGCCACCTCCCTATGTCCTCACCCTGTCACTTTCTGATGCCCCACCTGGCCACCCCCGTATTCTCTCCATCCCACACCCCACATCCCCCCTCCCATGCCCCAGGAACCTCACCTTCCTATGTCATAGCTCTCCATTGTTCCACCTCCTACCTCCTCACCTTCTCACCGCCCCACCTCCCCACCTCTCTCCACTTCCCCATCTCCCCCTCATCCCACCTCCCTACTTTCTCATCTCTCTACTTTCCCACTACAAAATATTAAGTCTGAAGAACTTACCACCTACTTGGACTCAGAAAATTTGTCACGGAATCAGAGAAAAGGAAATAAAATGTGGATATAAAATGCGAAGTGTATACAAAGTGGATCAACACATCCAACTCTACATGAAACGTGATAAAGAGTAATCAGGCTATGTACCTCCACCTGGGGAGTTATGCAATGGCTTTGTTCACTCACACTTCCTTTCAGACAGTGAAAAGTGCTCCTGAAGTAGCCTGAGGTTTACCAGGGGCCCAAGAGTCCAAGCATTATGGAGTGGGAGAGGAGAGCTTGGGGATGGAAGGGTTAACTGAGGGCTGCACAACTGAGGTGCTCTTTACTCCAGAGAAGTCTGTAGTTTGAATTCCCCAGTGTAGAACTTCCACCACGGTCAGCCCCTGAGACCACCTGGAGTGTTTTAGGGCAGCACCTCTATGAAGATCTGAATTTAAAGCATCTGTTTTTCCCCAGACACAGAATCTGCTCACTAAGATGAAGTATCTTTCCAGGCTTCCTGTTTACATCTCTCCAAAGAAAGATATTTACAAACACACTACACTGGTATGCATCACTCAGAATGCACCAGCACCTTCAGTTTCTATTTTAAAGGAAACAAGCACATTTCCTATGGGGAAAGCCACTGGGCAGGGGAGGAGAGTCTCCTGTAGCTGTCATAAGAGGAAGGCAGACAGCCTCCCATGGATGTCAGCCACAGGTGGAGGGAACAGTCCCCTGCAGCTGTCCTTGAAATCTATCACGTGCTATTTCACCTCCTAGTCTATGCAAGTTCTGGTGCCTTCGTGGTAAGGAGTTGTGCTGCCAACCTAAAGACATAAACTTTGAATCCACTGGCTGCTCCATGGGAGAAAGGTGGGCAGTCTCCTCCTGTGCAATTACCTGCCCCTGAGAAGCTGCTGGAGGTTCAGCTATGAGTTGATTCTGACACAAAAGCCCAAAGGAACTGTCCAAGCAAGCAGGCAGACATTGCCTCTGATGAGGGAGAGGCCCGGGATCTCCACCCTCCCAGGCTAATTCTTTCAGCATTCCATGTTCACCTCTTCTTTCTTACCCAATCTTTCAGGACTAGAGCTCCCACCCTCAGTGTGGCCCAGCCCAGCTTTGATGCTCAGCTTCCACTGTCAACAAGAGCTGAGATTTGGTTTTTCTTTAAAAATCAGGATGCCATTGTATGTACCCACTTCCTCAGAGTAGAAAATTCAGAGCTAGCACAGAAGGGGAAGACCCTCTATGAAGTGTATTGATTCAGTGACTGGGGTAATCAGGATGGGTGTGTCAGAGGCAGTGAGATTGGCACAGGATAGAGCAGGATTTAGGGCTCTTTTACATAGGGTGGCTATGAGTCGCAAGTGACTCGATGGCACATAACAACAACAACAACAGTGTATGACATGATATTGTTCATGCTGTTGTAGTCAGATGCCATCCAATCGACTGCGATTCATAACAACCCTGGGAACAATGGACCCGAGCCTTGTCCTATGCCGCACCATTCTTACCACCTCTGACACACTGGAGCACATCTGCCACACTCACTCTGTCAATCTGTCTTGTTGAGATCCTTCTCCAACAACTGACCCCTTCTAACAATGTGCTCAATGTATGTGAGGTGAAGTTTTACCCCATAAATTATGAACGTCTGCTAGAAGGAAAGAAAGTAAAATTGTTCCAACCCAAGAGAATTCCTTTGTGTATAATGACTGCTCTACAGTAACAGACATGACAAAGAGCTGGACCATCCCCTCCCTAGGTAACCAGCCCTCTGGGCCCAGATACTGCCTAGTATATTGTATAGGGCTTTGCCTCATGTACTTTGGACATATTGCTAGGAGGTGCTATTCCTTGGAGATGGACATGATGTTGGGAAGAGTGGAAGGTCAGTGAAGGAGAAGACGACCCTCAACTAGGTGGAATGACAGGGTAACTGATGCAATGCACTTTTGTTTGTCAGGAAGTGTGAGGATGGCACAGGACAGGGCTGGTTTCAGATCTTTTTATCATAAGGTCGCTATGAATTATACTTGACTCAATGGTACATAACCACCACCACCATAGAGTAAGCTCTGGCAGCCTAGTGGTAAGAAGCTGTGCTGTAATCCCGAAGGCATACAGTTCAAATCCACCAGCTGCTCTGAAGGAGAAGGACAGACAATCTCCTCTCGTGCAATTAACTGCCTCTGAAAACCCACTGAAGGGTCAGCTATGGATCTGTTCTGAGACTCTATGGTACATAACTACCACCACCAGGATTCAGAATTGATACAACAAACTATTTATTATTATTATTATTATTATTATTATTCCTTGCTAATAAATACTAAGGGATTTTTGATGCCACAATCCATAGAGAGTTATGCTGCTAACTCTCTGGTCATTCGAATCCACCAGCAGTTACTTAGGAGAAAGATGGGCAGTCTCTTCCTATGTGATTTATAGCCTCAGAAACCCACTAGAGGGTCAGCTATGAGTCAGTTCCAACTTGAAAGGCAATGAGTGAGCTTTGAGTACCATAAATAGCATGGATATAAATACCAAAAATATACACGGGGAGGAGGGGGGGAAATGTCACTAAAGTATTTCATTCTTGTTGTGCCATCAAATCAGAACTAGGCCTTTAGCGGATTTTCAGAAGCAGTAAACTGCACAGGAGGAGACTTTCTCTCATGGAAAAGCAGCCGGTGGATTTGAACCTTATGCCTTGGGGTTTGCAACATGGCTCCTTACCTCTCAAGGACACCAGAGCTCCCAGTGTAAAAAAAAAAAAATTCTCCACAATATATTTTAAGGAAGAAAAATAAAATCAGTCAATAAACAAACAAACAAAACCAGCTGTCTTTGAGCCAGTCTCAGCTGTGTGTGCAGAGCAGTGTTGTTCTCCATAGAGTTTTCAGGCCCTGATATTTTTGCAAGTAGATCATCAGGCCTCTCTAGAATCTCTAACAGCTGAGCAGTTGGAATTCGGGAAGCGAAGTGATTTGTGTGTTTGTGCGCTTTCCCAAGGAAGTGTGGCAAGCAGACTGCCATAGGTCCTGAGAAGAAGTGAGGAACACAGCCAGGGGACTGTAGTACTTACTAGTCCAAGTGAGGGTGACTATGGTTGGGCTGGAAAGTGCTGGTCAGTCTTGTCTGCTGTAATCCCGGTGGTCCCCTAACCAGATCCTGGCAGCTACTGTTGTTAACTGCTATCCATTCAGTTCCGCTTCATGGCAAACTCTTGTGTCTGAGGAGAACTGCACCATAGAGTTCTTGACTGTAAATGTTACCAGACCACCAGCCAACTCAAGCCCCTCCCTCTTTTTAGAGTAGCAGTTAAACATAAACTGTTTATGCCATCTAGGGACCTAGGCTGCTGGAGGCACTTAATAAATAGCAGTGGAGGGAAGGAACAAACATAATCCTGCCTGAGGGAGTTTAGAAAGTCCTAAGGGAGGCGAATGTCTAACTGCGTTACCAATTAGTTCATGTGATCTAGTCAGCAGGGAGCTGCACTCTTAGCCCAGAGGCTGTGCCTCTCTGGTACTTCAAATCCACCAGCAGCTCTTCGAGAGAAAAATGAGCCATCTCCTGTGCAGTCTTCAGCCTCAGAAACCCAGAGGAGGGTCAGCAATGGGTCGGCTCCAACTCAAGGGCTATTGGAGAGAGAATTATTGTTGTCAGATGCTGTCCAGTTGACTATAATGCCGTCCTCACCATCTCTGACTGCCCACTGCTACAATCATTGTGTTGTTACAGATGCACTGTGTCAATCCCTCTTGTTGGGGACTCTGTCTCTCTTTCTGTGACCTTCCCAGCACAATGTCTTTTAACAAGGCCTGAGCCCTCCTGACAACATGCCCTAAGTATGCGAGACAAAGTTTCACCATTCTTGTTTTAATACTAAATGAGTGATGGGGTAAGGAGCGTGCCTGAGGGAATGTCTTCCAAGTGGAGCCAGGTAAGGAAGAATGCACAGCAGATGGAGGTGCTGACCCCTCTCCTTTGGCTGGGAGAAGGCATGGGGTGGGGGAGCCAGCAGGCGCCATAGGCAGAACAGGAAGGAGAGGCGTCCATATGTCATGTTGCTGTTAACTATCCTCCAATCAGCCACAGTGTGACCTGTGCACAATAGAAGGAGTCACTGTCCAGTCCATGTCATTGTCACAGTTGCTGGTCTGCTCAAATCCATTGTTGCACTCATTATATTTTGCATCTCCACCTAGGGGCTTATCTCGCAAAACTCTATCAAACAGTGTTGTGCTGTTGTCTGTAGGATTTCCACTGACCAATTTCAGAGGTGAGATAGAGGATAGACAGGATAGAGAAGGATTTAGGACTGTTGTGCCTACAGTCACTATGAGTCACAGGCAACTCGACGACACATAACAGCAACAGTTTCAGAAACAGATCACTAAGTCTTTCTTCCTAGTCTAACTCAGCAGCTCTTAGTTAAAAGCTGCCTACGATGAATGATTCTGCTGGTGTCTAAAGTACCGGTGGCCTGTCTTCCAGCATCAAAGTTAGATACAATTCATCACCACAACAAACTGACAGATGAGTGGTGTTAAGCGCTGGCCTTGCCGACAAATTTGCACCCTGAGAACTAACTTCCTTCACCTTTATGAAGGGATCAGTACCTCTCCCCTCTTGACGTTAATTAATTTTTCCTTGTTTCTTCCAGGCAGCTGCTGTACTCAGAAATTCCTTTCGGTTCCTCTTTCTGCGGGCTTTGCTCGAGGCAGGGATGGGCCAAGCACCCTCCACACCCTCAGACTCCCCATCCGGGAGCACTGACTCAATAACCCTTTCCCAGAATCCATCTCAGTTTCTTCCCACACCTGCAGCCCCAACTGTTCCCAGGAATGAGGTGGGGCAAGACCTGAGAGCAAGGTGTGTGTCCATTCCAGAATGTTCCAGAACCAGTGGCCTGCTGACGTGACCATGAGTGTGCGTCTCCCCCCAGAGCTCCACAGCACAAATTGCAGTTTCTGATTTTGAAGGACCTGGATGGCCTGAGAGTTTGCATTTTCACTATCTGGGGAGATGGCTGATTCTCTGTCTCCCTAGATGGCCTGCTGGGCCACTGGGCTCTATGCAGCCAGAATGAGGTTGGCAGAGGGAGAGAATAAATATAGCAACAACTTACTGAGTGCCAGATTCTGGGTTGAGGGCATTATGCGAATAATCTCTTTTAATCCTCACCCAGCTCTGAGAGTTGGCACCATTATCATGCCTATTTAACAGATGAGGTTTACAAAGAGTAGAGAACTTGCCCAAGGTCACATAGCTCGCAAGTGAGATTTGAACCCAACTATCTAGACTCCAGAGCTCCAACTAGGAAGAGACGGTTCAAGGGAATAAATATTGCCAGGCCGACTGAGGTGTTCTAAATGACAATCAGAGAAAAGATCAAGAAATAAAAAATTACACTCGCTCATGTACCTAGTCATGTACCCAGATGTTTTGGGGCAAAGGGGAAGGGTGGATATGAAGCTGTAACTAGAACCAATAGGATCTTAGGACACCTCAACCTCTGAACCAGCCGTGGTCCATGACATCTGTGACTAAGGGACAAGGAAAGCATAGCACACATCCTCCTCTCAGTTTTGCATTTATCTAAAGCAACTACATTTAACCAAAGTCCTGTAGATGAGGAAAATTTTTCTTTCTGTTGTCCTTCCACTGTTGTCCCAGGGTCCCCAGCAGTGTTTCACTTAAAATTGGTAGTAAATGACCTTTCTAAGTCATGTGTGTTTGTTGTGGTGGTTTTTATCACTTACAGGATGTAACAGACAAGTGTCTGTTAAAATTACTGCAGTCCTGGACCGCATCAACAGAAGGAGTGTCAAAATAGAATTGTGGCGCTTTGAATGACTTGATGGACACAAACTTCAGTGGAGAATAATGAGAACAGCGAACCAAACTCTCTTTTTTAATGTTTTGCGTACTATAAATGAGACTACAGAATTTAGGTATTTGTGTTCAACAGAACAAAGTACATCAGTCTGGCTCACTATATCCTGTACAAAAGTAAATCGTGTTGGAAGAGCTTACTCACTGCCATCATGTGGACTCCAATGCATGGCAACCCCATGTGTGTCAGAGTCAGATTCTGAACACCCATACGATTTTCGAAGATCACTGGGCTTTCTTCTATGACAACCATAGATGGATTTGAATTGCCAAACTTTCAGCTAGTAGCCAAGCAGTAGGGCAATACCAGAGCTCAGGAAGCACAATGGTAAGGAGTTGTGCTGCCAACCCAGAAGCATGTGGTTTGAATCCACCAACTACTTCATAGGAGAAAGACAGGCAATCTCTCATGCAATTTACAGTCTCTGAAAATCTGCGGGGGAGGCGGGGAGAGGGTTCAGCTCTGAATCAGTTCTGACTTAATGGTGCATAACAACAGAAGGCAGTACTAACCCAACTCTTCTTTTCTGGAGAGAAAACCTTGCCACCCAAGGTTAGAGCATTAGCTTGCAATTTCATCCTAAAGATTGATTTCCTCATTTTTCAGATTTTAAAATCAGCCCCAAAAGATCATTTAATTCAGATAAATAAGGTGGTGTTCAGATTAATGATACTGGAACGAGGCTCCAGAGTTTATTTTCTCCCTTAGGTTACCCTAACTCAGCCTCAGGCTCCCCCAGACATCAGTAAACACACCCTGTGTTCTGCTAATCTCACCTTGCATAAGCAGTCAGAGGATTTATTTCACAAGCCAGGGCTCTTGGTGGGGAGACAGCCTTGAAATTGATAGGCCATAATTCATGTTCCAGTTCAGTCCTTGGTGGAATAAAGGAGTCTGACTACAATGACTAGGCTTTCTTTGTGTGTAGGGTTTGTTTTATTTTTTTTTTACTTTTGTTTGCCAGCACTTTTTCCTAAACTCTGATAAAGTTCATGTTCAACAGGACCATGTATTTAGGGAATTCTATTTTCTTTATTTTAAGTATCACATCTGCCCTTGCCGTTCCAGAGCTTGGAAACAGTTGGGTCGTCAGGACTGCACTGGCTACTGGCATAAACACTGCTCCTCTATACCGAGTCTGTCCCCAGCCCTGCCTCTGTGTGGCAGAAGGAATATTCAAACTTTGACTTCTTGCTGGTAGCATAGATTTCTTTCTCCAACTACTCCATATTTTCCATATTCTTTCACACTATTTGTTCTAACCACACTCTGTGGGCGATTCTGCCTTCAGCTTCAATGTCTTCACACATATATCACTTTTGACTTTACGGGGGGAAAATGTTTTCCAATAAAAAATAATTTCAGCTCACCATGACACCAGGACAGAGTAGAACCACCCACAGGGTTTCTCAGGCTGGAAATCTCTATGGAAGTGGAGTGCCTCCTCTTATCCCAGGAAATAGCTGATTGGGTCAAGCCACCAATCTTTCTGTTAAAAGCCATAGTGCTTAATTCAATGTACTACCAGGGTTCTTATTTTTTTTAAAGACCAGAAAAATACTAGATAAATAAATTCTTGAAGACTCCGTTAAATATACTATTTTGCTACTACATTAAACATAAAGACTCTGTATCTCAAAGTTCATAGAAAATTCAAAGTGAACTGTTCCTTCTATTTAATTCAACCATGTCCAACAGAAATATGACAAAAGTTGTGTTTATGATTGTTTTAGCAGCCAAACCAAAATGTATTAGCCATCGGGGCCCCTTAAACTTTCTACTAAATACACTAAAAGGAAAGTAAAAAGGGCAGAGGAAATTAGTTTTGGTAAGATACCTCATTTAGTCCAACACAAACATTACACCTGACCTGTAATCAGTATTTTAAAAAATTAGTAATGGAATACTTTGCATTCTTTTTACTAAATCTTTGCAATATAATATGTCCGTTACCTTTATAACACATCTCAGTTTGAACTATGCCTATTTCAACTGTTCCACACCCACGTGTCGCTAGTGGTTATTATGTTGACTAACACACTCATCTGAGGTCCCTCAACTCAACCCAACTCACCGCCAGTAGGACAATGATGTCTCACAGTGACCCTCCATGAGGTTTCTGGGTATCTCGGAGGAGACTGCCCATCTTTCTCCTGAGGACTGGCTGGTGGACTCTAGCCCTGGGAGACACGTGGCCTTTTGACAGACAGCAACTGGGAAGAAAACAAAGGAGCTCTTTGAAGAGCAGTGGCATTTTATTATCTGACTATTCCTTCAACGTTTTCTTCCTTGAAGTCAGATCAATGGCTTGACCGATTTCTAGATATCCTACTTAGTGGACACTCAATCCAATTATCAAATTAATTCATGAACTATTTTTTAATTCTCTCTTATGCTTCTTAAATTCGTTGACCTTAAAAATGTCATGCAGACATTGAAGTCTATCACCAGTACACCAGTTGTTGTTGTTGTTGTTACATGCCATCAAGTATAGCTGCCCTATGAACAACAGATCTGAACCATGTCCTATTCTGTGCCATCCTCACACTTCCTGACACCCTAGAGCCCACTGTAGCAGTCACTGTATCAACCCACCTAGTTTGACCTGGGATTCCTCCTATCCTGTGCCAACCCTCTGCCTTTTCAAGCATGATATCCCCCTGAAAGGAATAGCCTCTCCTAACAACATGCCCAAACTACATAAGGTGAAGCTTTATCATCTTTGCCTTCAAGGAGCACTCTGCACTTTCTCCAAGACATATTTGTTCTTTTGGCAGTCCATGGGATGTTCAGCGCTCTTCTCCAACACTACAGCTCAAAGGCATCAATTCTTCTTTTGTCATCTTTATTCTTTGTTCATCTCTCAGATGCATAGCAATCAGATTGGAAAGACCGTAGCCTGAATCAAGTATATGTTAGTCCTCAAACTGACATCATTGCTCCTTGATAATTTGGAAAGATCCCTGACTTCAGGCATTTTTAGTGTAATGTTGTTACGTGTCATCGGGTCGCTTGCAACTCATAGTGACCCTATGTACAAGAGCTCTAGACGCCGTTCTATCCTGTGCCAACCTAGCCATC
>NW_006399821.1:13583567-13590948 GCF_000299155.1 Elephantulus edwardii
TTCATAATTTGTTATTATCCACACAGTCAAATATCTTTCTTTGCATAGTCACCAAAGTCTATCAACAATATGTCCATTTTTGTTAGTATGTCTTGTGAAATACAAAGATAAGCTTTTAAAAAAAGAGTTGAACTGAAAAAAGACATAAAGATTTAATTTGTGGAAAAAAAAATCTCAATGTAGCCCTGTTACTACAAGATCCCACTGAAATTTAGTACTATAAACACATCACAATTTTATTTCAAAAGAAGAATATGTCATAGTGCCCATTAGTTGAAATATCCAGTCAAAGCGAAATTGTTTGGGCCTTTCTCCTCATTGTTACAAGATGCTTCATTAACAAACTTTGGGAACACTGAGGAGAGTAAATTTTAAGGTCAAGTAATCGCTTTTTCATTCATTCCAATAGTTACACATCAATCAAAACTAAATGTTTAAAGATAATTCTGATGCATAGCCATCCTCTATGCAGATTTTGAGGCTATAAATCTTACAAGAAGAGACTGTCCATCTTTCTCCCATGGAGGATTTGAACTACTGACCTTTCAGTTAGCAGCCCAACTTATAACACACTATGCCACCATGTCTACTACTTATAGGTTAGAACGTTCCTCTTCCCCTAACAAACCCAATTGCCATGAAGTTGGCTCCGAGCCATGAGAACAGTAAGTGCCTCAGAGTAGAATTGTACTCCTTAGAGTTTTCAGTGTCTGACATTTTCGTAAGTAAATTATCTGATCTTTTTTCTGAGACACATTTTGGATGATTCAATGCTCTCACCTCCATCTTTTCAGTTAGTAGTGGAACACATTGATGATTTACGCCATACAAAGTCAATAAACAGAATAAAAAGTAAAATGGTATGGAATGTTAGGTAGTAGTGGGTGCTAAGGAGAGAGTAAGTTAAGAAGGGTATATGAATGATAATGGGAATGTAGTGAGAGAGAAACTATATGGTCAGGGAAGTCCTCAAAGAAAAATTACATTCTAAATGACAGCTTTTCTACCAATTGGACTCTTCAAAGCAGACTCCGAGACAGACTGACCAGTAAGAAATTTGTTATTGAATGCTTCTGTACTCAGCAGGCATGGAACCAAGGAGAGAGACAGACTGGGAAGAGGGAGAAGCTGGACTGGGATTTAGGCTCAAAAGATGCCTCAGTCGGTCCCATGTGGAGGTCTGCAGTGAAGGTAGATTTTAGGCATTATCCTAACTGGGGACATGAGGACCAGACTGTAGACAACTGCGTAACCAGTTACTGAAGACAGGCTATTCCTGGGAAAGGATGTGACCTTGGATAAGGGGTCTTTTTCAGCCTTGGAAATTCATGAGTGGGCTGGCCATTGATGACAGTCCAGAAACAACTTTCCAAGGCAGTTGGGAGGCATATGCAGAAGAGGGGGGGGTCCTTGAAGATAAGGAAAGCTGAAGAAAGTGGGCTGGGGAGGCACATGGGTGCTCAGGTAGAGTGCATGCTGATGGGAAGGAACAATAGCAGCAAAGGCCCTGATGTAGGAGGTGCCAAGCTGCTGCCAAGAACTCAAGTCACCCATGTGTGGAGAGAGGAAAGGAGGGAGAATGGAATATAAGACTCCAGTGTGAAGGAAAAAAAAAATTCCAGTGTGTGCCTTCTACACTTTCCTGCTAGGGGAGTGTGTGTTTGTGAAGAAGAAAGAAGAGGCAAGACAGTGCTTTCTGAAGATACCAGGGACTGAATGAGTGATAGGAAGTCCCTTTCCTGAGCCAGGATCACTCTCTAGCCCCCTGAGGCTGCCATATAAAAGCACTGCCAACTCACAGAGTGAGAAATCTGAGTGCTTGCTGGGAAAGTGGGCATCCCTGGGCACTTGTAGCAAGCTAGGACTGCTAAAATTGGGCACCTCACTGTTCCAGGACTGACACTTACAGGGTCAGGTTAAGCTATCTGAGAGCCTTAAAACGGTAACAATCTTTGGCTCCCCTTCACTGTTTATTAACATCTTTAACTGGATATGTGAGCTACATAGATGCATATGTGTGCTTGTATTTCATATGTGCCTATGTATCTGACCAATTCTGACACGTAACAACTTATTGGAAAGACCAGGGCCTGTACCAGGCACAACTTAGTCTCCAGAGTGACACCATTGCTCTTCAGTACTTTGGAGAGGTCCCTAACAGCAGACTTCCCATCGCAATATGTCTTTTAATTTCCTGGCTCCTGGTGCCAAGAGTATTGACTGTGGATCCAAGCAAACTAAAGCTGTGAACAATCTCAATCTCTTCACCATCCACTATGGTGCTGCCAATTGGTCCAGTGGTGAGAATCTTTGTCTTCTTGACATTGAACCTCAATTCATATTGAAGGCTGCAGTCCTTGAACCTCTGCAGCAAGCGCTTCAGGTCCTCTTCAGTTTCAGCAAGCAGGGTTTTGTCATCTGCGTAACGCAGATTGTTGATGGATCTTCCACCAATCCTGATTAGAGTTGGACAATCACTAAGGAGAATAGAAGGATAATTGATGCCTTTGAGCTGTGGTGTTGGAGAAGAGTATTGAGTGTACCACCATGGACTGCTAAGAAAACAAACAGGTTAAATCTGGAGAGGGTTAAACTGGGCTGCTCCTTCAAGGCAAGGATTCTGATGCTTCATCTGACTTAGGACATGTTGCAAGGAAGGACCAGTCCTTGGAGAGGGACATCATGCTTGGGAAGGTGGAGGGACAGCGCATGAGGGGAAGACACTCTATGAGGCGGATTGATTCAGTGACTGGGATAATTGGGGTGAGTGTGTCGGAGACAGTGAGATTGGCACAAGACAGAGCAAGGTTTAGGGCTGTTGTACATAGGGTCGCTTTAAGTTCCAAGCTACTCGAAAGCACATAACAACATGTGTCTGACCTATCCTTGATGCAATCTATCTCCAAACAATACCAGTAAATTACTTACGAGAAATCTACTCTAAGTGAAAATGGAAAATAAACTACGTTCACATTATTTTTTATTATTTAAATATTCATTTATTCATGTCCTTGAGGTATTGTTCCATTTTCTTACACAGAGACATGTAAAAGTCAATGCATTGCCATTGAATTAGAATCAACTCATAGATGACCTTCTGTCAGGTTTCTGAGGCTGTAAACCACACAGGAGGAAAGTACTCATCTTTCTCCCATGGGGATGCTGATGGATTCCAACTGCCAGAGGTACACAGTCTAGGACTTAGCAGTGCAGGTCCCTACAGAAGATGCCATTAAAGCATCTTAACCACTGATAATCTATGGTTCTCCATCTCTGCTTACTGACACCTTGAAATGGGATGTTGTTTATTGTTGTTGTTATGTACCATCAAGTCTCCTGCGCCTCTTAGTGACCCTATGTACAATAGCTCTGAACTCTGCCCTATCGTGAGCCAGGCTCACTGACTCCAATATACCTACCCTCATCATCTGTTGCACTATCTCCCCACATTTCCAAGTATGATGTCCTTCTCCAAGGACTGGTCCCTCCTGGCCACGTGCCCAAAGTATGTGAGACAGAGCTTCAAAACCCTTGCCTTTAAGGAAAAACTTGGTTTTACCCTCTCCAAGACAGACCTTTTTGTCCTCTTAGCAATCCAAATGTTCAATACTCTTCTCAAACACCACAACTCAAAGGCATTGATTCTTCTTCTATCATCCTTACTCACTGTCCAGCTGTCTGATGTAAAGCAAGTAATTGTGAAGACCATGGCTTGGATCAGGTGCACCTTAATCTCTAGACAGATATCATTGCTCTTTAGCATTTTGGAAAGATCCCTGACAGCAGATTTCCCCAATACTATTTATCTTTTGATTTCCTGACTGCTGGAAGACCTGAAGCATTTGCTTCAGAAGGTCAAGGACTGTAGTCTTTAATATTGACTGAAGCTCAACATTGAGAAGACAAAGACTCTTACCACTGGGCCAATTGGCAGCAGAATGATAGATGGAGAAAAAATTAAGGTCAAATGGGATATGTGATATGTGTGTGTGTGTGTGTGTGTGTGTGTGTGTGTGTGTGTGTGCGCATGTATGTATATATATGTTGTTGTTTGCCATCGAGTTAGAACCAATTCATAGCAACCTACTAGTGAGCTTTCAGAGGCAGTAACTCACACAAGAGAAGACTGCTCATCCTTCTTCCCTGAGCAGCTGGGGCATTTAAATCACATGCCTTTGTAATTACTGCTTCTTACCACAAGGCCACCAGTTACACACACAGAGAGATATATAAAGACTCTGATAAAACATAAAAGTGATATTCTGATAAATGCCATTTGTTGCCTCCTTAGAAGATTTAGAAATACTCATTGCAAAACAGAACCATAGTTTGCACCATAAATAAATATTGATTTAATGTCTTTTTAATGTGTCTGTAGTTTTGTTGTTGTTGTTGTGTGTCATAGAGACAGAAGCAACCCATAGCTGACCCTCCAGCAGATTTTTAGAGGCATTTAATAGCACGGGAGGAGACTGCCCTTCCTTCTCCAGAAGAGCTGGAGATTCAAACTTCATGCCTTTGGGATTACAGGAAAGCTTCTTACCACTAGGCCATCAGAACTCCCAATGTGCCTGCTACTTTGTTTATTAGCTTATGGAGTATAATGGCAAACATTTTATACTGCACACAAAAGTTCATAAAATAAAAATAACTTTAATTTTCATGTACATAATTATGAATATTTCCATCATTTAGCAATTTTTCTGTTGTTATTGTTAGATATCATCAAGTACAACTCACAGCAACCCTATGAATAACAGACCTAAACACTGTCCTACCCTGTGCCATCCTCATCAACTCTGACACACCTGAGTCCATTGCTACAGTCACTGTGTCAATCTATCTCATTGAAGGTCTTCCTCTCTTATGCTGACCCTCCATCATTCCATGCATGATGTCCCTCTCCAAGGAACAGTCTCCTCTAGCAAAATATCCAAAATATGAGAGATAGAGTTTCATAATCTTTGTCTCCAAGGAGTGCTTTGACTGCACTTTTCCCAAGTTCTTTTGGTGGTCCATGGGATGTTCAGTACTCTTCTCTAGCACCACTGTGCAAAGGTATTAATTCTTCTCCTGTAATTCTTATTCATTTGTCCAGCTCTCAGATGTGCAGCAGATGGTTGATAATACCATGACCTTAATTAGGTATGTCTTAGTCTTCAAGCTAACATTCTTGCCCTTAAGTATTTTGGAGACGTCTCTGACAGGAGACTTGTCCAATGCAATACATCTCCTGGTCTCCTGATTGCTGATGACAAGGGTGTTAATTGTGGACCCAAGCAAGAGTAAAACATAGACAGTTT
Organism: Elephantulus edwardii; assembly: GCF_000299155.1. Classification (NCBI taxonomy): domain Eukaryota; kingdom Metazoa; phylum Chordata; class Mammalia; order Macroscelidea; family Macroscelididae; genus Elephantulus; species Elephantulus edwardii. The sequence goes on from NW_006399821.1 coordinate 13,588,871, forward strand.
TAATCTTAATTTTTTTCTCCATCAACCATATCATGATGGCGTCTGTTGGCCCTGTAGTGAGGACCCTTGTTTTCTTGATGCTGAGATAAAACTCATACTGAAGGCTGTAATTCTTGATCTTCTGCAGCAAGTGTTTCATATCTTCACTTCGGCAAGCAAAATTGTGTCATTGCATAACATAAGTTTGGACCTTGGTGCCACATTTTTCTTCATAGAGCCCAGCTTCAAAAGTTATTTGTTCATCATATAACTTGAATTGATATACAGCATAGTTTGTTATGGAACATACTTTAATGGCAAAATTTGCCATTACAGATAATTATTAAGGTTCAATCCAACAAAAAGGCATTGTTGTTGTTATGTGCTGTCAAGTCACTTGCGACTCATAGTGACCCTATGTACAACAGCCCTAAACCTTGCTCTGTCCTGTGCCAATCTCACTGTCTCTGACACACCCAGCCCAATTACCCCAGCCACTGAATCAATGCACCTCATAGAGGGCCTTCCCCTCCTGTGCTGTTCCTCCACCTCTCAAGCATGACGTCCCTCTCCAAGGACCAGTCCCTCCTTACAACATGTCCAAAGTATGTCAGACAAAGCCTCAGAATCCTTGCCTCCAAGGAGCAGCCTGGTTTAACCCTCTCCAGAATTATAATAAATATATACACATCAGTCATAGGGATCCAAAATATATAAAACAAATCCTAGGAAGTATTGAAAAGATAGATAGCTGTACATAATAGTGGGAGACTTCAACATACCACTTTTGTTTGAAGGACAAAACAACTAGAAAGAAACGCAATAAAGACAGACAATATCTTAGAGATGCTATCCACCAATTCTATCTTTAATTCATAGACAGAAAACTCCACTTCAAATCAGGTAAAGTAGGTATTGTTCTTCCCATATGCGTGGATTATTCTCTAGGATGTTGTTGTTATGTGCCAATGAATAGACTGTGACCCATAGTGACCCTATGACTAAAGAATCTGAAACATGCTCTATACCGGACCATCTTCACCATTCTCAACATGCTTAAGCCCATTGCTACAATCAATCTGTCAATCCATCAAAGGTCTTCCTCTCTTACACTTACAACCATTCCAAACATGATATCCTTCTCCAAAGACTGGCCCCTCCTTACAACATACCCAAAGTATGTGAAATGAAACTCCGCCATCGTTACTTCCAAGACACATTTTGGTTTTACTTTCTCCATGACAGATCTGTTTGTTCTCTTGGCAGTACATAAGATAGTCAATGCTCTTCTTCAACACCACAACTCAAAGGCTTAAATTATTTTTCTGTCATCCTTAGTCATTGTTCAACTTTCAGATGTATAACAAGCAATTGAGAAGACCTTGGAGAAGCTGCACCTTAGTCTTTAAGCCAACATCATTGCTCTTTAGTACTCTTAAGAGGTCTCTGACTGCAGATTTCCCCTGTGTGATATTCCTCTTGCTTTCTTGACTGCTGGTGTAAAGGGTGTTGATTGTAGATCCAAGAATGATTAAATTGTTGACAAACCCAATCTTTTCTCTGCCTCTCATGGCACTGCCTAATGAACTGATGGTGAGGCTTATGTTTTCTTGACATTGGTATGTAGTCCAAAGTGAAGGTTGAAGTCTTTCCTTTTCTGCAGCAACTGTTTCACTTTTGGCAAGCAAGGTTGGGTCATTTTCATAACACAGGTTGTTGATGACTCTTCTTCCAACCCAAGACCTAATTCTTCTTCATAATGTCCAAATTCTCAAATTATTTCTTCAGCAAACAGACTAAATAAGTATGGAGAAAGGATAGAACGCTGGTGCACATAGTCAGCCCCTGGCCTTGTTTTAAAAGCTCATATTGCACTTCTTCATTGACTATTTCCACCAATGTAGTCAATCTGATTCCCGTGTAGTCCATCATGAGATTCATATGTATAGTCACCAACTATGGGAAAATTATATATATATAAATATATATGTGTGTGTGTGTGTGTGTGTGTGTATGTATATATGTGTGTGTATATATATATATTATGAGTCTGTAGCCTCCAATATGGATTGAGGCTCAATGTCAAGAAGACAAAGATT
>NW_006399821.1:13591871-13602722 GCF_000299155.1 Elephantulus edwardii
TATAAAATGCAATCATTCATTTTCCAGTCCCATTTCTGTCATAAGTCTACCAGTCTCAACCAATTACCAGTCCTCTTTTTTGTTTCCAACTTTTGTATTCCATTGTCAAATTGTTATTAATGCCTCTTAACTATATGCTTGATCCATTTCAGACTTTAAAAGTTCTTAGAAGCCCTCAATTTCTTCATTGTTGCCTTTCATGATTTCTACCTATATTTGAACAATAGTTGTATTAACAAGTCTTCATTATATACATATGAAAAGAAGGCTATCACTCACAGCATTGTACTTCAGTATAGATTTTTTTTTCATTTTTATTTTATTAGTTTTGTAAGTGTATACTGTCAAATTGGATCTGACTGGTATAGGAGGAGATTGCCCATCCCTCTCCAGCAAAGCATCTGGTGGATTCGAACCACGTACCTCTGGTATTGCAGTGCAGCTTCTTGCCACTCAGTCTAGATTGTGAAATGTTCTTTTTTCCTACAGATGTAACACTATTGTTCCTTAATTTTTCATTGTTAGAATAATAGATCATATTATCATTTGATTCCAACTGGCCAGTACTAGTGACTGCCACAATAGGCTCTTGAGTGTTAGGAAGTGTGAAGATGATAAGATGATGCAGGATAGGATAAGGTTCAGATCTGTTCATCATAAAATCACTATGAGTCATACTCAACTAAACAGCACCTAACAACAATAGGCTATCTCAGCTCACTAATGCCTAGGACACCAATCTTCATGTGTTCTATTTCATGTTTCACAACTTCCAAATTTCCTAGATTCATACTTTATACATTCTATGTTCCAATTATCAATGGATGTTTGCAGCGGTTTCTCTTAATTTTTTAGTGTCTTGCAATCTGCTGTGCTCTCTTTCTCATACTATTTCTAGCAGTGTTTCTGTTAGCCATGGAAACATTTTTTTTATGTTCCTTCTTTGCTGTTAAGTACCATTAAGTCAGCATCAGCTCATAGCTAAGCCTCCAGTGGATTTTCAGAGGCAATAAATCATATAAGAAGATACTGTCCATCTGTATCCCAAGGAGGTGGATTTGGATCAAGTGCCTTTGAGTTGACAGTATAACCAATTACCATTCAGTCACCAATACCCCCTGTTCCTTCTTTAACCGTTCAAAACCTCAAAACTCAAACTTACTGAGTTTAAGGTGGTTCTAACTCATAACACCCCTTATCAGGTTTTCCAGGTTGTAAATCATAACTGCAGGAAACTGTCCTGCAGAGTCTTTATCCTGATGAGCTGCTGGTGGAGTCCAACCACCAGAGATGTTCAACCTCTATTAGCAACTTAACTCCCTATGAACTACATCACCAGGCTCCTCTACATTAGCCCTTAGAGAGATGTATAACAAAACAACAAGCTGTCACCTCACCGCAGCAATATCTCAGTGATTTAAACAAATAAACAGAAAACAAGTAAATGTTAGTGAGAGTATGTAACAATTGGAACTAATGTGTATTGCTCACTCACTCAAATCTGACTCATAGCTGACTGACACTCCATTGAGCTTCTGAGGCTGTAAACTGCACAAGAGGGGATTATTTAAACAAAACAAAAAAAAAAAAGAGAGAGAGAGAGAGGAGATTATCCACCTTTCTTCCTTGGAAGGCTGGTGGATTTGAACCATGAGAGAGGTGTGGGCTTTAGCAGCTCAACTCCTGAACTACACCACCAACACTTCTACTGTGGAATACTGTACAACATTTATTTTTATTTTTTAAGTTATAAATGGAAAAACAATATGATGCAGCAAATCCACTGCTAGGTATATGTTGTTGTTGGTGATGATATGTGCTATCAAGTAGGAATCAATTCACAGCTGATCCTCCAGTGGGTTTTCAGAGGTAGTAAAAAGAAAGGAGGCGATTGCTGATCTTTCTCCTGTGGAGAAGCTGATGGATAAGAACCAAGTGCCTTTGCGTTATCAGTGAATCTCCTTACCACTAGGCCACCAGAGCTTCCTTTCAGGACACAAGACTCATGTCATAAATACATATATACCTAGCATGTTAGTCATAGTCCTATTCATAATAGCAAAAAGATAAAAACAACTGAAGTACTCAACAAAGAAATAAAGAATAAACAAGCATACACAAAATGCATGATTGATGCACAAGATTAAAGAATAATAATAGTAAATAAAAGAATTCATGAAATATCTCATAATGTGCATAAACCTAAAGGATTTTAACTAAGTGAAGTAAGTCAGTTACAAAGGACAAACATTGTATGAGACGACTACTTTAAAAAAGTAAAGGGCTTATAAACACAGAAACATTCATTTACAGTTACCAGGGGTAGATAGTCACTAACTAGAGAGTAGACATGTATTAACTTAGGTGACGGGGAGAGCAATGTACAAGAAATATAAGGTTAGCACAGCATGACCAAGGCAAAGGAAGATACTGAACAATACACAAGGATGAAAGGTAATAATGGTGAGTACTATTGTGTACACAATTCTATAATAACAGTAAAAACAAAAATTTTTAATTGATATATAAGTAGATATACAAGATTCATAGGTATAGGAGGACATATGGAAGTATACCTACAAGTTATATATTTTGTTGTTGTTATGTGATGTCAGGTTGGAACCACCTCAGAGTTGACCCTCCACTGGTTTTTCAGAGGCTGTAAATTGCATGAGAGGAGACTGCCTATCTTTCTTCCACAGAGCAAATGGTAAATTCAAATCTCCTGCCTTTGACTTGGCAGTGTAACTCCTTACCCATTAGGCCATCAGAGCCCTCCGCACATGCTCACATGTGGGTGTGGGTGTGTGGATGTGTGTGTGTGTGTGTGTGTGTGTGTGTGTGTACCAGGGAGCTGTAGCAGCTTAGTGTTAAGGAGTTGCATTGCCAATCCAAAAAACAAGCAGTTTGAATTCACCAACTACTCAGTGGAAGAAACAGGGACAATCTACTCCATGAGATTTACCCCTCCCCCTGAAAACATTCTCAAGATCAGCTATAAGTTGATTCTGTATCTACAGTAAATAATAACAATATGTGTAAACCTGATACTACAGCCCACAAGATCAGTGACTCAGTCTCTCAAGTTTATGAACATCTTGGTTATGGCTAAGAAGTTTTCATGCCTTTCATGTGTATATACTATACACATGGACATACTGTTGTTATGTGCCGTCAAGTCACTTGCAACTAATAGCAACCCTATGTACAACAGCTCTGCTCTGTCCTGTGACAATCTCACAGTCTCTGACACACCCACCCCAATTAACCCAGTCACTGAATCAGTCCACCTCATAGAGGGTCTTCCTCTCCTGTGCTGTCCCTCCACCTTCCCAAGCATGACATTCCTCTGCAAGGACTGGTCCCTCCTTGTAAAAGGAGGTCCAAAGTATGTCAGATGAAGCCTCAGAATCCTTGCCTCCAAGGAGCAGCCTAGTTTAACTGTCTCCAGGTTGAACCTGTTCATTTTCTTAGAAGTTCATGATACATTCAATACTCCTCTCCAACACCACAGCTCAAAGGCATCAGTTCTCCTTCTCATCATTGTCCAGCTCTCTGATGCACAGCAAGTAACGGCAAAGACCATGGCTTGTATCAGGCACACCTTAGTCTCCAGAGTGACACCATTGCTCTTCAGTACTTTAGAGAGGTCCCTAACAGCAGACTTTCCCATTACAATAAGTCTTTTCATTTCCTAGCTGCTGGTGCCAAGAGTGTTGACTGTGGAGTCAGCAAACTAAAGCTTTGAACAATCTCAATCTCTTCACCATCCACCATGAGGCTGCCAATTGGCCCAGTGGTGAGAGTCTTTGTCTTCTTGATATTGAGCTTCAATCCATATTGAAGGCTGTAGTTCCTGACCCTCTGCAGCAAGAGCTTCAGGTCCTCCTCAGTTTCAGCAAGTAGGGTTGTATCATCTGCATAACACAGACTGTTGATGAGTCTACCTCCAATCCTGATGCCACACATCTCCTCACAGAGCCCAGCCTCCCGGGTAATCTGTTCTGCATATTGGTTGAAAAGGTATGGAGATAGGACACATCCCTGGTGTACACCCTTCCCAATTTTGAACTGTGCAGCATTTCCTTGCTCTGTTCTGATGACTGTCTCCTGGTTCAAGTATATAAACATATATATATATATATACACACACATACACATAGATACATATACACATACATATACATATATGTATATATATAAAATGATGTGAAAAGGTATGGAAACTTTTTGGCCATAACTAAAAACCAAGAAGTTTATAAACTTGAGGGCCTAAGTAGTGACTGGGCTTGTCAGCTTAGAACCATAGTCTCAAGGGGCACCTACATCAATTTACATAACATGCTCCACAAAAGTCATGATCTACACCATACTTTATTTTCTTACATTATTTTTTATATTAGTTTATTTAAAATATTTAAATACATTGTTTTCCACACCAGTTCTTTCCCATTTCCCACATCCACTCATCTATCAAATTGAGTGGTCCCCTGATTCCTCCTCACCCACACACATATTCACCCTTCTGCATCCACCTTCCCCTCCATTGGATCCTCATACTCATTCTATACAGTATTTGTCCTTAAGGGACTGAGTTAGTTCACTCAGTATAATGGTCACCAGTCCCTCCCAAGTTAGGTAATAATTTACAAAATCATTGCTCCTGCATGCTGCATAGTATTTCATAGTGTGGATGTACCATAATTTCTCAAGTATCATTTTTACAAAACTCAGCCTCCAGAGATCCCTACATAAATGCTATACAATTAAAAAGCAACTGGATTGAATTAATTACACTTGACTTATTCTGCCTTTTTGCTCAAACTCAACTTATTCAAGTTCCCATGTCTTTGCATGTCACCTGGAACTGGAATGCCCATTAATTATTAGGATAAGCATATGAGCCCTGGTGTATCATAAGACAAAGAGCATTGTTGGTCCTTCTGGCTGGAGTTCCTCAATCAGCAGCCATGGACTTGCAACATGGTTCTTTCAAAAGAGATTAAACAAAACAAAACAGTACAAACCCACTACTAGCAATTTTATTCTGACTCTTGGTGACCCTCCATGGAGTTTCTGAGGATGCAAATATTTATGGAAGGAAACATTCTCACCATTCTCCCTCAGAGCAGCTGGTGGGTTCAAACTGCTAATGTTACGGTTAGTAGCCCAATACTTAACCTACTGTACCATCAGGGTTTACTGTTGTTGTTGTTGTGTACCATCAAGTCAGAAGTGGCCCATACCTGACGCTCCAGAGGGGTTTTCAGAGGCAGTTAATCATATGGGAGGAGTTTGCCCATCCTTCCTCCATGGAGCAGCCGGTGGGATTTGAAGAACATGACTTTCAGATTGCAGGACAGCTTCTTGCCCCTAGGACACCAGAGCTTCCTCTACCATCAAAGTTTAGTCAACTGTAATGACATATTACTATAATATGCCATTTCCCAGTAAACTCTCACTTTGGATCCACTTGAGTAAATGTAGCAAGAGCTATACTCAACAGTCTACTCCCACTTCTTGCATATTAGAACAAAAGAGGGAGTTCTGATAGCCTAGTTAGTGGTAAGGAGTTGCAGCCAACTCAAAGGCACATAGTTTAAACCCACTAGCTACTCCAGAGAAAAGATAAGTAATCACCTACAGTGCAATTTGTTGCCTCTGAAAATCCACTAGAATGTCAGCTATGAGTCAGTTCCAACTCAATGGTTATTGTTGTTGTTGACTTCCATCAAATCGAGCACAACTCATAGCGACTCTATGAACAAAAGGCATGAAGCCTTTCTATAATTATCGCTGTTTCTCCAAGTTCATAGGGTTTCCAGATGCACGTGGTTTAGGAAGTGGATGCCACTCCTGCTTCCAAAACTCACTGATACCAAACAATAAAATTATACTCTCAAGTCTCCTCTTGAAATAGGAGTTTCAATTACATGGGAGCAGACCATAGGAGACAGATATCAATAAGGGTTTGAAGTGGTAAGGGTCTTATAGTTTAAACAACCTTGTGTTCTCATAACCACGTAAGAACTTTGATTCCAGACATCATGTTCACATTCACTGGAGCGGCTTTCATTTTTATTTAGTGTCCTCCCAGTGGCCCTTCTCAGAGGCACCCACTTTTCCTTGTGTTCTGTCTACCTGGCATCTGTGAGTCTTTGCTTTGGACAACTGGTGCTTTTGATTTGTTGAAACCTAAGCACATGCTTATCTTACTGAGTAATCCATCCCTGATGTTATGTGATCCTCAACAACATATGACACATGACAACAACATTAATGAGAATTTAGCCTCCTTCCAACTCTCTGTTCTGCTGTCCCGAGGAGACAACTTTCATCTTTATGATTAGAGATTGCTGTTGGAGGAAAAAGAACAGAAATGTATGTTCTCTTTCCTTTTAAGAAAACTGGAGCACTGGTGGAGCTCCTTAGGGAATTGTGGAGTCTATAGGTAACTGTGATGCTAACCCAAACTCTGGTTTGAATCCACCAATAGCTCTCCACTTGTGTGACGTACAACCTCAGAAACTCAATGGAGGGTCAGCTATGAGTCAGTTCCAACTCATCAGCTATGAGAGATAGGTGGGTGGTGTGAGGAAGAGAAAATATCCTGCTCTAAGAGACTGTGGAAATATCTTTTGGCTGTGAATTCAAGTTCCATTGGAATGAAGAAAGAATGATGGAGAGAGATAATTGCTGTCTGTATCTAGACAACATGTCCAAAGAATGTAAGACAAAGTTTCCCCACCCATCCCTCTAAGAAACACCTTGGATTCACTTCCTCCAAGACACAGTTTAGGCAGTTCACACAACACTCAGTACTCTAACTCAACACTACAATTCAAAGGTATCGATTCTTCTGCCATCCTTATATTGTCCAACTTTCAGATGCATAGGAAACAACTGAAATGGCTATGGCTTGTATCAGGCACAACTCAGTCTTTAAACTCACATGCTTATTCTTTAGCATTTTGGAGGATTCCCCGACAACAGAATTCTTTATATTGCAACATATCTTTTGATTTCTTGACTGTTTTTCCTATGGATGCTGATTGTAAATTTCATCAAACTGTTGACAATTTCAATCTTTTCTCCTGTCATAATGTTGTCTATCGACTAGAGGTTAGGATGTTTGTTCTCTTGATGTTGAGATGTAGTCCATATTGAAGGCTTGTAGTCTGATCTAACACAGCAGATGTTTCAAGTCTTCTTCACTACCTGCAAGCAAGGTTGTGTCATTTACATTAAGCAGGTTATTGATGAGACTTCCTCTGATCCTGATGCCACATTCTTATTCATATAATCCAGATTCTCAAATTATTTGCTCAGCATACATATTGAATAGGAGAAAGAATACAGCCCTAACGCACACTTTTTCTGATTTTAAGCCATGCAGTGTTTCCTTGTTCTGTTCAGACAACTGATTCTTGGTCCTTGTATAGGATTTGCATGAGCACAATTAAGTGTTCAGAGACTCAGTTCTTCTCAATGTTAGGTATAATTTGTTATCATATATTGTCAAATGCCTTAGCAATGTCAATAAAACATATTAAACATTCCTAGTATTCTTTCAGTCAAAATTCACCTGGAATCAGCAATGATATCTCCAGTTTCATGACCTTCTCTGAACCCAAACTGAATTTCTGGGAGTTATCTATTCCAGCCATTTAAAAAAATAATCCTCAGTGAAATAAAATCTATGTGATTTTAATGTTATTGCTTGATAATTTCCACATTTGAGGGTCAGAACAAATAGGGATCTCCTCCTGCCAGTTGGCCAGGTAGCTGCCTTCCAAATTTCTTGACATAGGTTAATGAGTACATCCAGGGTTGCATCTGTTTGTTGAAATATGTCAACTGGTACTCCATAAATTCCTGGGGCCTTCTTTTCTGCCAATGACTTCAGTGCAAGGCTAACTACTTTCTTCATTACTTTTGCCTTTTGATCATATATTACTTCCTGAAATGCTTCAATGTCAAACATTCTTTTCAGTACAGTGTCTCTGAGTATTCCTTCCATCTTCTTTTGATGCTTTCTCTGTCATTCAAGATTTTGCCCATAGAATTATTGAGTCTCAAATAATTGAGTCTCAAATTTGTTCTTCAGATCTTTCAGCTTCAGAAATGATATGCATATTCATTTCTTGTTATTTTCTAACTCCAGCTCTTTGCACATTTAGATAAAATACTTTGTCTTCTCAAGCTGCCCTTTGAAATCTTCTGTTCAGCTGTCTCTGGCATTCTTCCCTTTCTTTTGGCCTAATCCAAGTTCACAATCATATAATCCATAACACTGGGGATGACAAAATGAGAGAAAACAAATGGTGTTGCATTTATTGTCACAAAGAATATTTTAAGATCTATCCTGACGTGTAATATTTTGAGTGATAGAAAGCTATCTGCCTTATTTAGGGTTTATTGTTCAAAATGTCTTTTTTTAGTCATTGATTATTTATTTTATGCTTTCCTAGTCATTGCTTAACTGTTTATTGAGTATTTATTATATTAAAGAGGTGGGATTAGGATGGGATACAAGCCCCCACCTACTAGAGGTTTATATAAGTACTTGAAAGTGAAATTCTTATCTTTTGGGGATTCTACACCACAGCTGACATCCTGTAAGACTCAAGAGTCTCTGCAACACAGGCCTGCATTACCTACAATGACCAATTTGAATCTCTATAGGACCTTCAAGTGGACCACTGAACTCAACAGTCATAGAGGTGTCGGGGAACTGAATGAAGGAGAAACTGTTGATGTCAAAAATCATGGAGTTATGCAGTAGATTAAACTTTGAGATACTGTTGACTTTCTACTTCTTGTAATTGGTCTGCTTAGCAGAATGGATTATACATGCAGTTGGTGTCAGAAGTGGGATTAATAACAATGGATCCAGATTTAGAGAAGTATGGGATTTTGTAGAAGCTAAAATTGCTTCTTGTGATGCTACTAAAATGGGAAGAAAATGTATATTGCCTTTGGCCTGAGACAAAGGATAGAGTCCTAAGTCAATATACATACACATGAAATTAGTTAAGGGTGGAGAACGAAGTTGAAACTGGGAGTTTATTGAATGGTTTACATGTGCGTTGAGGTTTTGTTGATTTCACTTCATGAATCTTGCTGCTTCTGTTTCTTCCATAAGGTACTGTTAAGGTAAACTGTAAATACTAATAATGCTAAGATACATTATAAAAATTATTAAAGTAATGTTGATTTAGTTTATATGATACTGATGTATCTGTGTGTGTATCTATGTATATATGATGTATATATGATGTATCTCTGTGTGTGTATATATATATACTGATGTATACTGTGCATATTCTATGTAGTAATGTTAAGATATACAGTAAAAATAAACACAGGCTATTGTAGGTTTAGAGTGTGTAATTCCCACCTTCAGCTTATTAACAATTGGATAGACTAAAAGGGACAATTTGGCCCTGAAAAACACTTGTTGAAAATTAAGAATTTGGTAGAGGGCAAATGGCTTAGACTGGAGAATTAATTCCCACCTAGTACTCTGAGGAAATTTGCATTTGAATATATTTAGTATTTATAGACTCTCCTTGGACTTTTGATTGAATAAATTTACATTTGGAGGAGAGGGAGGGGAGGGGTGGGAAGGGGAAGTAAGCGGAGGGGAAAGGAGAGGAGATGAGAGGGGGAAGGGTGGAGAGGGGAGAGGAGAGAGAAGAGAGAGAGGGGTGGGAAGAGAGATTTCTACTTTTAAAATTGCAATAAATGATTTGGCTTCTGACGCAGGGTAAGCTTGGTACATATCAGAGCCCCGTTCCTGAACTTGAAGTTAAAGGGAGCTGGTAAGTATGTCACTCACAGTGACTACCTGGATCCACCTGGTGAGTGGAATTAGTAGCCATGCAGTCATGACGCGACAGACTGAGTTTAGGCATGTTTCATTAGCGCTGTTGACCTCGCAAAACGCAAAAGGGTTGCTGACTTGAGGAGCAAGAAGTCTTGAGAATCCCTATCTTGTTGAATTAGCCCCATGTAGGGACTAAAATTGAGTGAAGGGCCTATTAGTCTGTCTGGAATACAGGAAGAAGTATGAATTTCTGTGTTTGCAACTATTGCTCATTTGGACCTAGTCACTGATGACTGGAGATGAGCTGACCAGAAATGAAGTAAATGAAGATATTTCATGCTGTGAGCAAATGTTGATTGCTGTAACCTGATGGCTTGCTCTTAACTGGACTTTGCTTATGGTGCAGATGCTAAACGTTCTCAAATCATTCAGAGTACTGGTTTGATAGGGATGGGCAAATTAGAAATCAGCAATCTAAAATTAGCCATGAACGTTATTGTTGTTATGTGCTATTGAGTCACTTGTGACTCACAGCAACCCTATCTACAATACCTCTAAAGCTGGCACTATCCTGAGTAAGTCTCACTGATTCTGACACACTTATTCCCATTGTCCTACTTACTATATCAATCCATCTCATCTGAGGTCTTCTTCTCCTGTGCTGTCTCTCCATCCTTCCAAGCATAGTGTTCTTCTCCAAGGATAGATCCCTCCAGGCCACATGCCCAAAGTATGTGAATGGAGCTTCAAAATCCTATCAACAATGAATGAATGAAAATCCAAAATCTCTGTAAATGTTCATTAAAATGAATAAAAAAATTTTATGACATGTCAGATAAAGGACTTATATCTAGAATTTATAAAATACTTGAGCATCACAACAAGATAAAGGTGAATAATCCAATTGAAAAATGGGCACAGGATATAAACAGACACTTCACCAAGGAAGACATTCAGATGGCCAACAAGCACATGAAGAAATGTTCAAAATCCCTAGCTCTCAGAGAGATGCAAATCAAGAC
>NW_006399821.1:13604062-13629628 GCF_000299155.1 Elephantulus edwardii
GGGAGCGGGGAGAGGGGTGCAACAATGAATGAATGGAATTCCAAAATCTCTGTAGATGTTCATTGAAATGAAAAATAAAGAAATTTAAAAAAAAAATCCTAGCCTCCAAGGAGAAATTTGGTTTCACCTTCTCCAAGACAAAGCAATTTGTTTTCTTGGTGGTCCATGGTGTGTTCAAGACTCTTCTCCAGCACCACAAAGACATCAAAGACATCAATTCTTTTTCTGTCATCCTTAGTCATTATCAAGCTTTCTGATGCATAGCAAGTAATTGCGAAGACCAAGGCCTGGATCAGAGCACCTTAGTTTCTATACTGACATTGTTACATTTCAGTACTCTTGAAAGGTCCCTGACACCAGATTTACCTAATGCAATTCATCTTTTTATTTCATGACTGCTGGTGCAAAAATGTCAACTATGGGACTGAGAAAGCTGTAATTGTTTTAATAACCTCAATGTCTTCTTCATCCTTCATGGTGCTGCCAATTCGTCCAGTGGTGAGAATCTTTGTCTTCTTGATGTTGAGTTTCAATCCATATTGAAGTTAATGGCTAGAAAAAGCATGGGATGGTCTGTAGTGTTTAGAATATATTGTTCAAAATGCATTCCCTAGTTGACTTTGCCATATGGATAGGCAGGAATATACTAGTAGAGTGTGTTAGCCTATCCACAGGGATTTGCTAGTCTCAACAGTTAATTGAATGAATCTAGCAACTGAATGGCAGCGTTTCGCAAGCAGAAAATAAAGCAGGCATGCACTGTGCTTACTTTAGGGCCAGAGATTCTTACATTAGCTAGGCTATAGCAACAGCAGCCATGACAGAAGCAGAGGACCAGTGACTCATCATGAGAGAGAGCTAATCTTGGGACTGCTACCCCATGGAGGAACAGGAGCTACAAGCCTTTCTCTAAGTCTGTTGGAAAATTTCAAAATAAGAGCCTTAACTGGCAGGACTAAGAGCCATAAACTGGCCTGAAGTGATGAGGCTCAAAGCAGAAGCCTGTGAACATATTTCAGAAACTTTCATGACTGAGTGATGTATCTTGCTGCCAACCTAAATTGGCCTTTGGACTACCTTATTTTGGTTCTGTATGGTCTGTGATCAATTGCAATGAATTTTGGACCCAGTAAAGTACTAAGATTGGCATTGAGATGTGTAGAACGAGGTGTGGGAGTTTGTGGGACATTTCTGACCAGAGGATAATTTGTTTTGTGTGACTGATATTGTTGGTGGGGACAGTTCCCTTTGTAGAGTGGGCAAAAGTCAGATGTGGCCATCTCCATGTGGCCTTTGCTCTTTTCATGCTGTCCATAAACATACAAGGTAGACCTTTTAATACAACCATTATTCAAATATACACATGGACCACTAAACTAAAAATTAAGAAATTGAGGACTTCTACCAGCTTTTGCAGTCTGAAATTGATTGAACATGCAATTGAGATGCATTAATAATAATTGGTGACTGGAAAGCAAAAGACAGAAACAAAGAAGAAGGACTGGTAACTGTAAAATATGAACTTGGTGATAGAAATGAGTCTAGAAATCAATGGTTGAATTTTGTACAATCAATGATGTATTCATTGAAAATATCCTTTAAAAAACATGAATAGTGATTATAAACATGGGCCTCACATGATAGACTCTGTAGGAATCATATTGATATCTGTGCAAAGAGTCAATGGAGATACTCAATATCAGCAATCAAAATATGGTCTGAGGCTAACTATGGAACAGATCATGTATTACTAATGTGAAAGTTCAAATTAAAGCTGAAACAAAAGAAGCATATCTATGAGAACTAAAATATGGCCTTGAGTCTTTTTTAACTGAATGTACAAACCATCTCAAGAATAGATTTGATGTATTTGAGTCTAATGAGTGAAGGCCAGAGTTGTGGGATGACATCAGTAATATTATTCATATAGAAAGCAAAAGATAATTACAAAGACAAGGAGAAAAAGAAAAGAACAAATGGATGTCAAAAGAGATTAGAGCAGATAAGATTAGAGCCTTCTATCTGCTAGGGTTATTTATACATAATTTATTTGGAGGAGAGAGGGGGAAGAGGTTCAAGGCTTCTTGGGTTTTAAGGGTGGTTGAAGCTTCCAGACTGAGATACTATCAGTGTGTGTGGTTATATGGGATGTGGTAAGGGTGGGACTAGGATAGAGGAGAGTGTCTCTGTTTCTAGTTAACACTTTGTGTCTACTCTGTCATTATAGGAAAAACTGCCAACATCAAACAGCCTAAACTCATTAGGAGTGGAGAATCTGTAAAATGATACGAAGCTCTGGCTCGCACAGTACCCTGCTGTATTTCTCCATGTGACAAGTTATAAATAAAGCCTTAGCCAGAAAACTTGAAGAGATAGTGCTGCAAGAAGCAGCGAATAGAACTGTTGTTCTTCTCTAAAACCCAACCGCGTGCACATGCAAAACAGATGAGACTCAACTTAGAATCATCTCTTCATAATGTAAATCTAAAAATGCTTTCCAGATGGAATCTGATATATATATATAGCTTATCATTATCTCAGGGGCAAGCCCACTTGTGACCACATCCAAATGAACCTCCAATTCTCAAGAGTATGCATGGTTAGCTTTGGGATTTTTAGTTTGCCTGGGACGTTCCTAGACCTGTCACTGTGGTTCCCAGCACTTCCTGGAGCTAGCTGTGGACCTCCTGCTCCTGATGATGTTTGGTGCTCATGATTTTGTGTCTTGCATTGTTGTTGTTATGTGTCATCTCATCAACTATGACTCATGACAACCCTATGAACAATGACTCTCAACCTTGCCCTACCCTAAGCCAATCTCTGACATACATGACCCCATTGCCACAGTCACTGTGTCACTCCATCACATCTGGGGTCTTCCTCTCCTGAATTGACATTATATCCTTCCAAGCATGATGCCCTTCTGCAAGGACTGGCCCCTCCAGACAACATGCTCAAAGTATGTGAAACTGAGTTTCACCATCCTTACTTCCAAGGAGCATCTGGGTTTCACTTTCTCCTGGACAAACTTATTTGTTCTCTTGTCAATCTGTTGTTGTTATATGCTGTTGAGTCACTTGCGAGTGATAGCAACCCTATGTACAACAGCCCTAAACTCTGCTCTATGCTGTGCCAGTCGCACTGCCTCCAACACACCCATCCCGATTACCCCAGTCACTGAATCAATCCACCTCATAGAGGGTCTTTCCTTCCTGCGCTGTCCCTCCACCCTCCCAAGCATAATGTCCCTCTCCAAGGACCAGTCCCTCCTTACAACATATCCAAAGTATGTCAGACAATGCACCAGAATCCTTGCCTCCAAGGAGCAACCCAGTTTAACCCAGTCCAGGACGAATCTCTTTTTTTAGCAGTCCATGGTACCCTCAGTACTCTTCTCCAGCACCACAGCTCAAAGGCATCAATTCTCCCTCTATACTCCCTAGTCATTGTCCAACTCTCTGATGCATAACAAATGATTGTAAAGAGCATGGCCTGTATCAGATGCACCTTAGTCTTCAGAGTGACACCATTGCTCTTCAGTACCCTGTAGATGTCCCTAAAAGCAGACTTTCCCATCACAATACGTCTCTTAATTTCCTGGCTGCTAGTGTCAAGAGTGTTGACTGTGGAGACAAGCAGACTAAAGTTGTTAACCATCTCAACCTCTTCACCATCCACCCTGATGCTGCCAATTGGTCCAGTGGTGAGAATCTTTGTCTTCTTGACATTGAGCCTCAATCCATATTGAAGGCTACAGTCCTTGACCCTGGGCAGCACACTTCAAGTCCTCCTTAGTTTGAGCAAGCAGGGTTGTGTCATCTGCATAATGCAGATTGTTGATAGATCTTCCACCAATCCTGACGCCACACTTCTCCTCATAGAGCCCAGCCTCTCGGATAATCTTTTCTAAATACAGGTTGAAAAGGTATGGAGATAGGATGCATCCCTTGTCAATCTAGGATATGTTTCATACTCTTCTCCAATATCACAACTTAAAGCATTGATTCTTCTGTCATCTTTAATCATTGTTCAGCTTTCAGATATATAGCAAGCAAGTGAGAAGACCATGGATAAGATGCACCTTAGTCTATAAACAGACATCATTGCTTTATAGCATCCTGGAGAGGTCCTTAACAAGGACCCAAGGGACAAAGCGGTCCCAATGCAACCCACTTTTTTTTTAATTTTCTGACTGCTAGTGCCAATAGTGTTGACTTTGGGTAAAACTGCTAACAACTTCAATCCTTTCTCCATCTATCAGGATGCCTTACAGTAGCATCCTCTCATTCTCCTTTATCATTTTATTCCTACCAGGTTTGCCAAAGAGAAAGTTACGTCAAAGCCTGTATGGCATCACCAAAGTACTTCCTCCTCTCTAAGCCTGAAAGTACGAAGAACTCCTTGTGATGATGGTGTTACATAAGACCAAAAGGTGCCCTCACAAAGTACATGCTGAATTTTATTCTTTATATTCACTTTTTAAATCCTGTTTGGAAATTAAGGTCTCTTATGTAGTGAGGTTACATTAGTTTAGGGTAGACCCTCAACTCAATCACTTCTGAGCTACTAAAAACTTTTTTTAAATACTTGTTTAGTGATTGAAGTTATTGATTGAAGTTGGATCCACAATCAACATCCATGGTAGCAGCAGTTAAGAAATAAAAAAGGTATTGCAATCACTATGGGAAACAGTACGGCACTTTCTCAAAAAGTTGGAAATAAAAATATCATTTAACTCAGCAATTCCACTACAGGGAACATACCCTAAAGAAACAAGAACTGCCACCTAAATAGATATATGCACATCTATGTTTATTGCTGCTTTGTTTACAATAGTAAAGCAACCCAAGTGCCCATAAAAAAATAAATGGATGGAGAAGCTGTACTATATTCACACAACAGAATAGTATACAGCACTGAAAAATCAGGAACTCATAAAATATTATACAAAATGGGTGACCCTGGAGGACATTATGCTGAGTGAAATATCTCAGTCACAAAGGGACAAACATTGCATAATGTCACTGTTCTAAAACAAGACTGACATGGGGGTTGGGGGAAATTAAGAAAAAAGGGGATAAATGATGAACACTGCACTGATGAGGAAAAGAACTCTTTAAAAGAAATATATAATTAGGTTTTATTTGCATGACAGCAGTCCAGAATAAGAAGTGCATGGCAAAGTCAACTGGGGGGCAGGGGAGGAAGAAAACTGTGTAACAATAAAAAAATCTTTTTTAAAGAGAAAAGTGAACTGGGGGAGGGTAGGAATGAATCAACAGAAACCCAAGATTTCTGTAAACTTTCATAATAATATCAAGAAATACTAAAATTTTTAAAAATAAAAAATATGTTGCATTCTGAAAAATCTACTGTGAAAGATCTCACCAAAGTTCTCGAGTAAGCATATCAGTGTAAAGACTAAGGTGTGCCTGATCCAAGCAATGATATTTTCAGTTAGTAAAAACTGGACAATGAATAAGGAAGACAGAATAAGTGATGCCTTTGAATTGCGATGTTGGAGAAGAGTATTGATTATACCATGGACTGCAAAAAGAACAAACAAAATCTGTCTTGGAGGAAGTGCGGAGTGCTCCTTAGAAGTAAGAATGGTGAAACTATTCCTTAGTTATTTTGGGGCTTATTGTCAGGTGGTGCCTCTCCTCAGAAAAAGGCATCATGCCAAGAAAGATAGAGGCTCAGTGAAAGAGAGAAAGATTTACTTCAGAATGGACAAACACAGTGACTGCAGCAATGAGCTTGAACATGGAGAAGACTGTGATGATGGGACAGGATAGGTCAATGTTTTGATTTGGTTTTCACAGGGTTACTACAAATCCTATAGGTTGAGCATGAGCACAATTAAGTGCTCCAAGACTCCCATTCTTCTCAATATCAGCCCCAAATTGCCATGATCCACATAGTCAAATGCCTTTACATAGTCAATAAAGCTCAAACAGACATTCTTCTGATATTCCTTACTTTCAGCTAGGATCCTGGTGCCACACTTCTTCAAAATGCTGCTTGAACTACTGGCAGTTGCCTATCTATGTACTATTCTAGCCAATTATAATGATCTTCAGCAGTGTTTTCTTTGCGGGTGGTATTAATGATATTGTTTGGTAGTTTCCACGTTCAGTTGGATCTCCTTTTTGGGGAATGGGAACAAAAATGGACCTTTTCCAATCCATTGGCCAGACATCTGTTCTCCAAATTGCCTGGCATAGACTGATCTGTTAACTGAAATAAGTCAATTAATATCACATCAATTCCAGGGGCCTTATTTTTTTTTTTTTTTGCCAATGCCTTCAATGTAGCTTCCACTTCCTCCATTACCATTGGATCCTGTTCATATAGTACTTCCTGAAATTTTTCCATGTCAATTATTTCTGGTACACTGATACTGTGTATTCCTTCCATCTTCTTTTGATGCTTTTTAAATTGTTCAATATATTGCATCTTTCAATACTGCAACTCAAGGCTTAAGTTTGTTTTTCAGTTCTTTCACCTTGAGAAATGCAGAGCTCATTGTGCTCATGCAGAACCTATAGCTGGATCAGGAAGCTGTTGTGTGAACAGAACAGGAGAGCACCGCAGGGTTTAAAATTGAAAAGGAGTGTGTCAGGGCTATATTCTTTCTCCATAGCTATTCAATCTGTATGTTAAGCAAATAATCCTAGAAGCTGGACTCTATAAAGAGAAGTGTGGTGCCAGGATTGGAGGGAGACTCATCAATAACCTGTGACATGCAGATGACATGGCTTTGTTTACTGAAAGTGAGGAGGACTTGAAGCACTTGTTGCAGAAGATCAAAGATTGCAACCTTCAATATGGATTGCATCACAATGTCAAGAAGACAAAGATTCTTAGCACCGGGCCAATAGGCAGTAACATGACAGATGGACAGGAGATTAAAACCGTCAACAGATTCATCTTGCTTGGCTTAACACCCTTGGTACCAGCAGTCAGGAAATAAGGAGACACATTGCCTTGGGAAAGTCTGCAGTTATGGACCTCCTCAAATTACTGAAGAGTAATGATGTCAGTTTGAGAAATAAAGTGTGTCTGATTGAGGACATGGTCTTTCCAATTATTTTCTATGTATCTGAGAGCTGGACAATGAATAAGGATGACGGAAAAAGAATGGATGCCTTTGAACTGTGGTGTTGAAGAAGAGCACTGAACATCTCATGGACAGCCACGAGAATGAACAGATATGTCTTAGAGAAGGTGCATCCAGAGTGTTCTTTAGAGGCAGGAATGAAGAGGATTCACCTCACATACTTTGGGCATGTTCCTAGAAGGGGCTATTCCTTGGAGAAGGACATGATGCTGGAAAGGGTGGATAGTCAGAAAAGATAAGAAGACTCTCAACCAGGTGGATTGACATGGTGACCGTTACAATGGGCTCTTGTGTGTCAGGAAGTGTGAAAATGGCACAGAAGAGAACAAAGTTCAGATATTTCATTCATAGAGTCACTGTGAGTCATACTTGACTCAATGGCATCTAACAATAACAACAACAATGAATTATAGTCAACTTGACGTCATTTACCAATGGCATTATTTGCTTTTAAGATCCTGTGGAATATTTTTTGTTCAAAGTTTATAGATTATCTCAGGGCAATAATTTCAAGAGTTCATTGACCCCTCCAAGGCTCCAGAAAGTCTACAGTCCAAGAGAATTTTATATATTAGTGTTCATTTTCTACCTTTAGATCAAGGTTCTTTTATAGAATATTTGGTCAAAATGTTTGGTGATGGTAACGAGTCACCACCTTGTTCTACCTGGCTTATTGCAAACAATGTGATGTACAGAGGCAATTAGCTCCAGATTCCATATTACTCTCCTATTCCTAACTCTCCTTCTTCTCTTGTTGTGAAAAGAGACCAACTGTGCCTTTCTTAGATGGCTATTTACAAACTTCTAAGTCACTATGTAACCAACTAGGAGGTAGAATAGAAGCACTAATCATTTCATTAGGCTAACTAAATGGGATGACCCATGAAACCATGACTCTAACCTCTATAATAAAGTGATTTTGCCATCATTGTTTATTCACATTTTTCTCCTCCCTCATGTTCCTGGTAACCATTAACAAACTGGTCTCTGTACATTTGCTTTTTCATCTTTTTCTTATTTATATAAGTGAGGTAATACAACATTTGTTGAGTTTTGATTGACATATTTAATTCAGCATAATATCTTGCAGAGGATCAAGGATTGTAGTCTTCAATATGGATTGAAGCTCAACATCACAAAAATAAAGATTGTCACCACTGGACCTATTAGCAGCATCATGATAGACGGTGAAGAGATTGAAAGTGTTAATAGCTTCAGTTTGCTTGGCTCCACAATCAACACTCTTCATACCAGAAGCCAGGAAATCAAAAGACAAATTGCATTGGGAGAGTCTGCTGTCAGTGAAATTTCCAGAATACTGAAGTGCACCAGTGTCAGTCTGGAGACTAAGGTGCACCTGATCCAGGACATGGTCTTCGCAATTGTGTGCTATGCATCAGAAAGCTGGACAATGACTAGGGATGATCGAAGGAGAATTGATGCCATTGAGCTGTGGTGCTGGAGAAGAGCATTGAATATACCATGGACTGCTAAAATAAAAGACTGATTCATCCTGGAGAGGGTGAAACCAAGCTTCTCCTTGAAGGCAAGGATTCTGAAATTTTGTCTGACATACTTTGGGGATATTGTAAGGCAGAACCAATCCTTGGAGAGAGACATCATGCTTGGGAGGGTGAAGGGGCAGTGCAGGAGGGGAAGAATCTGGATGAGATGGATTGGTTCAGTGACTGGAGTAATGTGGGTAGGCATATCGGAGACAATAAGATTGGGTCAGGATAGAACACAATTTAGAGTAGTTGTAAACAGGGTTGCTGTGAATTGCAAGTGACTTGACCATACATAACAACAACAACAATACTTTCCACTCCATCCATACTGAAGCATGTATCATGACTTTATTTTTCTACTGCCTGAGTAGCATTACATGATTTTGTTTATCCACTTTTCTGTTAATGGGCATTTAAGTTATTTCTACATTTTAACTATTGTGGATAGTGCTACAGCGAGCACTAGTCTACTTCTGTTTCCATTTGTAATTATTTTAAGTGGAATTGCTGATTCATTTAGTAAGTCTACTTACAGGTTTTTAGAGAACCACCATGGTGTTTCCCAAATCAGTTGTACCATTTTTCCCTCCCAACAGAAATAGATTAGGGTTTCAATATCACACATCCTCCTATAACATTTTTTATTTCCTACTTTGTTTGTTTGTTTAACTTTAACTGCCATCAGGGACCTCTCCAAAAGCTGACGGGCAATGACATCAGTTTGAAAACAAAGGTGCATTTGATTCAATCCAAGATCTTTTCAATTACTTGCTATGCAGTTGAAAGTTGAACAATGAGCAAAGATGACTGAAAAAGCCTTTGATCGATGTCTTTGAGTTGTGGTGTTGGAGAATAGTGCTGAATATCCCAAGGATTGCCAAAAGAACAAACAAATATGTCTTGGAAAAGGTGCAGCCAGGGTGCTCCTTGGTTATACTCCTTGGATAGTGAAACTTTGTCTCACATACTTTGGATATGTTGTTAGGAAGGGTCAGTCTTTGGTGAAGGACATTATGCATGATAAGGTCAACAAGATGAATTGACAAAGTGACTCTAATGATGGGCTCAAGTATGTCAGAGATTCTAAAGATGGCACAGGATAGGGCAGAGTTCACATCCATTGTTCATAGTGTTGCTGTGAGTCATAGTCAACTTGACAGTACTTAAACAACAATCCTCAACTCATTGTCATGGAGTTGGAACCAACTTGTAGGGGACCTTCAGCAGGATTTCAGAAGCTGTAAATTGCAAAAGAGAAGATAACTCATCCTTCTCTCAGGGAGTGGTTGGTAGATTCCAACCATCCAAGGGACCCTGCCTTTGGGTTGGCAGTACCACTCCCTGTAGAAAACACTACCAGAGTAGTGCGAAAGAATCTTAACTCTGCTCTATCCTGTGCCATTCTTGTTATCTATGATATACTTGAGCCCATATTTACAGCCCCTGGGTCAATCTATCTAGTTGAGTATTTTCCTCTCTTACATTGCCCTTCCACATTTCCAAGCATAATTCACTTTTCCAAAACCTGGCCATTCCTAATAACATGCTAAGAATCTATAAGAGGAAGTTTCACCATTCTTGTCTCCAAGGAGCATCCTGGTTGTACTTTCTCCAAGACACATCGTGAAATGGTATCTCATTGTGGCATCTCTCTAAGTAATAATGAGGGAACCCTGGAAGCTTATTACTTAAGGAGCTGCACTGTCAACCCAAAGGCAGGTAACTTAAACATACCAGTTGTGTCTCAGGAGAAACAGAGACAATCTTCTGTGTGATTTACAGCTTCTGAAAACCAATTGAAAAATCAGTTACTATCTGATTAGGATTATTTTGAAATGTCAGGTATACTGACATTTTAGCAATATAAAGTCTTCAAATCTATAAGTATGCAATATCTTTCCACTTATTTAAGTTTTAATAATCTCTTTCTGCAGTGTTTTATAATATTTTTTATAAATCCTTCACGTTCTTGGTAAGATTTATTCCTAGTTATTGCATTCTCTTAGAAGTTATTGTTAAGTGGAATTGTTTACATAATTTCCTTTTAGGATTCCTCATTGCATAAGCTACACTTCTCTGGTGGTTTGAATTCACTAGCTGTTCCATGGGAGAAAGATGAGCAGTCCTCTCTCCTGAGATTTACAGCCTTGGAAACCCACTGAGGAGTTAGTTGTGAGTCAGAACCAACTTAAATAAGATGACAAGGAAGAGTACACAGAAACTCTACTGATTTTCACAAGTTGACTTTGTACCTTGCAACTTTGTTAAATTTCCTTCCTTAACTCTAGTTCTCTTGTGGACTCTTTGAATTTTCTATATGTAGAATCATCCATTAATAGACCTCATTTCGCTGTTTCTTTTCCAATAGGAATACTTTGTATTAAATGTGCTTGAATTATTACTTCTAGCCCAATATTAAGTAGACACATAACAATGGACAACATGGTTTTCCTCCTGCTTTCAAGACAAAAGTTCTCTTAAATATAATGCTGGATGTTTACTTCTCATATGTGCCCTTGATAATAGTTCTGTTCTATTCTGTATTCTTCAGAAAGGGTATTGAATTTTATCAAATATTCTTTCTTCACTTATAGAGTTGATCATCTGATTCTTTCCTTTTGTTCTATTGATTTATCAATTTTTTTATTGCTCCACCTCTGTATTCCTGGAATAAAGTTTATTTTATCATGAAGTATGACTCTTTTAATATGTGTTTGTATTATGTTTGCTCAGGAGCTCTGGTGACGTAATAGTAAGAAGCTATGCTGCAAACTCAAAGGTATGCAGTTCAAGTTTAGCAGCTGCTCTGAAGGAGAAGGATGGGTAATCTCCTCCCATGTGATTTACTGCCTCTGAAAAACTTCTGGAGGTCATTTAGGAGTTTATTCCACCTCAATAGTAAACAACAACAGCATTATGTTTGTTAATGCACAAGGATTTTCAATTGATATAACCTTACAGATGTTGATCATCAGGTCTTTCTTCCACAGTGCCACCAGAAGGATTCAGATCTCTAACCTTTTGATTAGTGGTTGTGCACAAATCACTCGCACCACTCAGACCTTCTTAGGTAAATGTTGTTGTTGTTATGTGCCGTCGAGTCACCTGCAACTCATAGTGACCCTATGTACAATAACCCTAAAACCTGCTCTATCCTGTGCCAATCGTACTGTCTCTGACACACCTACCCCAATCATCCCAGTCACTGAATCAATCCCTCTCATTGAGAGTCTTCTTCTCTCGTGCTGTCCCTCTACCCTCTCAAGCATGATGTCCCTCTCCAAGGACTGGTCCCACCTTGTAACATGTCCAAACTATGTCAGACAAAGCTTCAGAATCCTTGCCTCCAAGGAGCAGCCTGGTCTCAAGGACGAACTTGTTTGTTCTCCTAGAAGTCCATAGTATATTCAATACTCTTCTCCAGCACCACAGCTCAAAGGCATCAATTCTCCTTCTATCATCCCTACTCATTGTCCAGCTTTCATGAAAAACAACACATTATAGTAGTTCAAGTTTATCATTTTGGGGAGTAGTTTTTTACACAGCAGCTGGAGAAGAAGAGGCAAAAAAATAATTGTTTGATGTCTTTTATAAAAATGAATATTTATTTATTGTTTTCTTTAACTTTGTCTTAGTTTTACATTACTACTATAACCAAAATACTGCATGTGAGTAACCTTAACAAAGAAGATTTTATCATCTCACAGTTTATGAAGCTAAAAGTCTAAATACAGGACACTGACTTTAGGGAAAGACATCCTCTCCCTATCAGTTCTGGGGGAAGTCCTTATTTCCTTTCAATATCTGTGGACCTTGGAGATCTGCATTGGTCTTGATATCAACTCTTCTCTTGGATATAGGAGTGTCTCAGCACACAGAACCCAGACCCAGACCCATAGGACCAGCCTCACTGCTGGCTCTACTTTCTTGGTGACAGTCAGGTTCCTTGATCTCTTCTCATTGATTAATCTCTTTCATATCTCACTTGATACTGACTTAAGATACCACTTAATCCTCTAGATTGTAACCTGGCTTATTAACATAATTACCTCTAATGCTGCTTCATAAACTCCATAGAGGTTAGGATTTACAATACATTTGATAATTAGAAATAAAAAAAATGGAGGATGATTACATTAGATCACATGTTGTTGTTGTCTTGTTGATTGCCATTGAGTCTATCACGACTTATAGCCACCCCACGAACAAAAGACCTGAAGCCTTTCTATAACTATGATCATTTCTCAAAGTTCATAGTTTCCGGAGGCATGTTGTTTAGGAAGTGAATGCCAGTCCTGCTTTCAAATCTGTCTTATACTGGGAGCTCCACCAAATACTGTCCACCATGGATAACCATTATGACATTTGACACCCCAATGGCACCCAAAGGTTCAGCATCACAGTAACCCCAGGTTACCTCAGTACAGCATATTGACAGAAGAGTGCTGTACCACTTAGAAAAATATTTCTCCAAAATATAATAACAAATGACTTTTAAATACAAAAGCCCTCTCCAAGGTCTTGTTGACTATAAACAAGAGGTTTAAATTAAAAAACAACCAATATAGTATGTTTTTGTTGTTATGTGCCATTGAGTTGCCTGTGACGTATAGCGACCCTGTGTACAGCAGCTCTGAACCCTTCCCTATCCTGAGCTGGTCTCACCAATTCTGCACTTGATCTTAGCCAAAAGGCTAAGAAGCTATAGTCTCACTAATTCTGACACACCAAACCCCACTACCCCAGATACTGTATCAATCCATCTCATCCAGGGTCTTCCTCTCCTGCACTGTCCCTCCATTCTTCCAAGCATAATGCCCTTCTCCAAAGACTGGACTCTTCTGGCCACGTGCCCAAGGTATGTGAAACAGAGCTTCAGAATCCTAGCCTTTAGGGAGAGACTTGGTTTTACTCTCAAAGGATTGATTTGTTTTCTTTGCAGTCCATGGTATGTTAAAGACTCTTGTCCTGCTCCACAACTAGAAGGCATCTATTCTTCTTCTATCATTCTTGGTCATTGTCAAGCTCTCTGAAGCATAACAAGTAATTGAGAAGAACATGGAATAATTACATAATACTGAGAATCATGACCTAGTCAAGTTGACCTATGTTTTTCAAATATCTAATTTAACCCATAACAAATTTTATTGTTCTAAAATACACACACACACACACACTGTTGTTGTGTACTGTTGCGTAGGATCTGACCCATATCTGACCCTCTTGTAGGTTTTGAGAGGCCATTAATCACATCGGAGTAGATGGCTTATCCTTCTCCAGAGCAGTTGGTAACAAAAAGAAATTATTTTAACCATGTAAGTGTAAAAATCAGTGTTTTTATTATAATGTTGTACAAGTATCATCACTATTTGCTTCCAAAATGTTTTCATCATTCAAATAGAAACTTTATACTCATTAAGGAATAATCTCCCATTGCTTCCCCTAACCCCTTGTAGCCATTAATCTACTTTCTGTCTCTATCAATTTGTGTATTTTAAATATTCATCTGTCTGAATAATTTCACTCAGTATAATATGGACTGATATGCTTGCTGCAGAAAGTCAAGGACTGCAGCCTTCAATATGGATTGAAGCTCAACACTGAAGAAAACAAAGATTCTCACCACTGGGCCGATTGGTAGCATCATGACAGTTGGTGAAGAGATTGACATTGTTAACAGCATAAGTTCGCTTGGCTCCACAATCAACACTCTTGGTACCAACAGTCAGGAAATCAAAAGACGAATTGCACTGGGAAAGTCTGCTGTCAGGGACCTCTCCAAAGTACTGAAGATCAGTGGTGTCAGTCTGGAGACTAAGGTGTACCTGATCCAGCGAATAGTCTTCATAATTGCTTGTTATGCATCAGAGAGCTGGAAAATGACTAGGAATGATTGAAAGAGAATTCATGCCTTGGAGCTGTGATGCTGGAGAAAAGTATTGAATACACCATGGACTGCCAGTAGAACAAATTGATTCAACCTAGAGAGGATGAAACCAAGCTGCTCCCTAGAGGCAAGGATTCTGAGGCTTCTTGTGACATACTTCAGGCATGTTGCAAGAAGGGACCAGTCCTTGAAGACGGATATCATGCTTGGAAGGGAGGGGGGACAGAGAAAGAGAGTAAGACCATCGATGAGATGGATTGATTCAGTCACTAGAGTAGTGAGGGTAGGTGTTTCAAAGACAATAAAGTTGACACAGGATAGAGAGCAGGTTTCAGGGCATAAGGCATACATAGGGTTGCTATGAGTCGTTAGTGACTCAATGGCACAAAGCAATAGCAACCTAGTATTTTCAAGGTTTATGCATGTTGTATCATGTTATAGAACATCATTTATATTTATGATTGAATAATATTCATTGCATTGGATGGATTTTGTTTATCCATTCACCTGTTGATGCACATGTGAGTTCCTTTGGCTTTTGTGAATAATGTTGCTATAGCATTGATGAACATGCTTTTTACTCCCTGCTTCTAAGATTTTGGGGTCTATGAGAGCTAGACAATGACTAGTGATGACAGAAAGAGAATTAATACCTTTGAGCTGTGGTGTTGGAGAATATTAAATATACCATGGACTGCTAAGAGAATGAACAGGCTTGTCCTGGAGAGGATGAAGCCAGACTGCTACTTGGAGGCAAGGATTCTGAAGCTTCATCTGACATACTGTGGACATAATGTTCCAAGGAGGGACCAGTCCTTGGAGAGGGACGTCATACTTGAGAGGGTAGAGGGACAGCACAGGAGAGGAAGGTCCTCAATGAGATGGATTGATTCAGTGACTGGGGTAATGAGGGTAGGTGTGTCAAAGACAATAAGATTGGCACAGGATAAAGCAGGGTTTAGGGGTGTTGTGCATAGGGTCGCTATGAGTAGCAGACAACTTGATGGCATATAACAACGACAACTTGCTTAGGAGTGGAATTGATACAGCAGTCCTTCTTCAGACCTCTCCAGAGTACTGAAGAGAAATAATGTTAGTCTAGAGAGTAAGGTGCACCTGATCCAGACCATGGCCTTCACAATTACTTGCTATACATCAGAAAAAGCTGGACAATGACTAAGGATGATAGAAGAATTGATGCTTTTGAGTTGTGGTACTGGAGAAAAGTATTGAATATACCATGGAATTCTAGAAGAACAATAGGTTCATCCTGGAGATGGTGAAAACCTTTGGAAACAAGGATTTTAAAACTCTGTCTGACATACTTTGGGCAAGTTGCAAGGAGGGATCAGTCTTTGGAAAGAGACATCATGCCTGGAAGAGTGGAGGGACAACACAGGAGAAGAAGACTTTGGATGAGATGGATTGACTCAGTGACTGGGGTTATGAGGCTAAGTGTGTCAGAGACAATGAGGTTGGCTCAAGATAAAGCAGGATTTAGAGCTGTTGTACAAAGGTCACTATGAGTAGCAAGGGACTCAATGACGGCCCATAACAACAACAGTCCTACATTTAATTTTCTTGAGGAACCACCAGATTGACCTTACCTACTGTGATTTAAGAAGCTTTCCCATCGACTGCCACATAACTCTGATCTTTTGGGGAGCATAAGAAACAGCAAAAGAGCTTAATAAATTTGGTCTTTATTCTGGGAAGCCTGGTTTCCAGCTGGACACAGCAGCATCAATTACTAAGGAAGAAGGAAAGAAATGTTATCAAAGTAAACATCTAGCACTCTCTGAGAGAGAATGAAACTGAGAAGGAAATAACAATATGAATATCACAAATATTCTGAAGCTTCAGAGACAGCTTAGACATTAATTTTCTTATAAAGTCCAAATCTTCCCAGCTCACAAGTGGATTTAAAAGTAGAAAACATCATACAAAACTTGTGCTATATATGTGAGATATGAAAGTTAAATAAAATTTTCCTGTCTGAATTAAGACATTATTGAAACTGCAAGATTTAGGTCACTGAGAGTGGGACCAGCTATTCTCCACGTACAAGGAAAAGTACCTAAGTCACACACAGAGCTTTCAAGGAGGCATTTCCCGTTCTGCAGCTAGTCATAATTTAGGATGGGTCAATAGCTGCATTATCGGAATCTTCCTCTTGCTTTTTAAGCAAGAATGAATGCTCAGTTGTCTTTAATTGTTTTCATTTCACTGTACCAGATACAAAACCGAGGAACTGGAAGAATTCTTAGATTCTTCTGGAGTCTACTGCTTACAAATAGAAAGCCTAGTTGCTGCACATTATTGGAGATCTCCCTGATGACTGACACAGTACCTGACCTTTCAAAGAAATATAAAACAAGAATAGGAAGACACTAAGAACTCCAAGGTCAAGCAACCAGTCCCACAGGCTGGAGAAAGCTATAGTTTTATAACTGATACCTCTATAGAGAATTCTGAACTTATTAATACCACCCTATCAGCGGCCGAAAGGTTTTGAAGAGGTAGAGGACTTGAATGCTGATGATGCTGGCAGTATTGACTGGGACAAGTATTGACTGGCTTCTTCCATGCATGGAAAGGGCAGCATTTATGTGAAATGGCCAAACATCAGACAAAATAGATTCTCTTCAACAGTATTACAAAATTGTTCAAAAGATCATCTTGTTCAGCAGAAGACCATTTTCCCCAATGGTTTTGCAGTTCTCGGATGGCTTTCAGAAGATCAGGGCTGCCCGAGCCCCTCAGGTCCCTTAAATATTAATAAACATTGATCTCTAGATAGGGACATCCCTGGTCCTTTCATTAAGAACATTGATCTACCCAAGAAAGCATCATTGAGCTTCAACCATACAAAACCAAAAGGGCAGCATTTGCCTAAAAAACAAAGCCCGGAAGACAGGAAAGAAGGACAAAGGAAAAGAAGGAACCTAGAGAAGAAAGAGCAAAGAAGAATATGCTTCCCTCTCGCTCCCATCACGCAGGGGATCACCACCAGTGTCACCAAACAGTGTATACATTGTTGGATGGAAAACAAATGTACTCTGTGAACTTCCACCCAAACTAGAATTGAAAATCAAACACGTATCTTCAGAATATGGAAATTGTTTGACTGAAAACCAACCAAGAACTTGAGCTGTCAAAGAGACTGACAGTGTTAAGCATCACTTGAGGGATGCTTTTTTCTTCCCCTGTGATACACACACATTTCTGTTTTTTCTGTCCTATATAACTCTTTGCTATCTTATCCTATTGAATTTTTAAAATATTTCATGCAGTCATAATTTTTACATCTTTTATTACAATTGCTGAATTCAGTTCATTAAAATGTTTTCTCAAAAAAAAAATAAAAGAATAGGAAATAGTGTCATCTCTACAAGAACTTATGATCTATTCAGAAAAAGAATGGCTATTCTGTACAAAACCCAGAAGATGATCTTCTCAGAGCTTCCCAGATGAAGCCTCAATGCTCACCCACATGGCCAATTTAGACAATGGATTAGTCTCTGCTTTACTCAGATGGAGTCCTGTCCTCTGTATACTCATTCATTGCTCTCACTTAGGTCCCAATTCCTCTCTACCCTCTCTTGGCTTTCCACCTATGTAAATCTTAATGAGATTAGCCAGCATGCTCCTGTGGAGCATCTAGTGGATTCAAGAGCCAGAGACTCTTAACAATGCTACCAGAGCCCTGTACAGTCCCCCAGAAAACATGGATGACCCCTAATTTACTGGACTTTCATATTTCCCCACTTCCCATTTTGGGTACATGAAGGTTTTTCAGGGGATACAGCTTGCATAATCCTAAGAGAATCAATTTTAGATTCCCGTTTTCAAAATTTACTTTCTCCAAAAGCAATGGGCCCAAGTTTTCCCCTCATATTTGGAAAGAAAGGCACAGCCTTCAGACTCACCTTCTAGCATCTTAATAAAATTCCTTAAAGTTATAAGAAAACTCCAGTTGGCAAGAAAACAAAAGGTGAGTCTTGTCCCCCCCCCTCAAATGAAAAGGAAAGTTCTATCACATGCCTTCAAGAATTTATCCAGTTCAAACATGTGCTTTTTTGTTCAGTAATGGAAATGTCCTTTACTGGGATATTCCAAATTTAGTTATATGAAAGAGCAAGGAAATGGAAATAAAAACTTGTTTCTATTAACATTTTACGCTTCCTCACCTCCATAAAGAAGGATAAGGAAGGGTAGAAGACAAGGTGAAGGAGAAAGGGAGGAGAAGAGAAACAAAGAGAAGACAGGAATATGGACAGAAAGAGAAAAGGAAAGAAGAAAAGGTGCTGCTTACAGAAATTAGTCCTATGAGAGAAAAATCAATAAATAGCTCATTTGAAAGAAACACAGATGTGCTGTCTAATTGCGAACTCAAGCTGTCTCCAGCAAGAACTCTGAAAAACAAAGCAACTCAGTTATGGATGATAATCCTTGCATGCCAAAGTTTAGAGAAAACTACTGAGAGGAATATCAGACACCAATTGAGGGAAGAAGCTGGAGGGAAGCATCAGTTAAAGAGACAAGGCAGACAACTGTGAGGGATTCCAATACTCTCAAAGAGTTCAAGCATTTTTGTTCTAATATTTATTATTTTATTTCTTCTAGAAGTTGTGGATTTTGCTCGCTAGTGGACTGAAACTGTCAACTACTTTACCCTACTTGGATCTGCAATTAATATCCTCGGTACCAGCAGTCAAGAGATCAGGAGACATATTACACTGGGAAAGTCTGCAGTTAGGGACATCTCCAAATTATTGAGGAGTAATGATGTCAATTTGAGGAGTAAGGTTTGTCTAATTCAGGTCATGATCTTTCTGATCTCTTGCTATGTAGCTGAGAGCTGGGCAATGAATAAGGACAGCAGAGAAATTGTTGCCTTTGAGTTGTGGTGTTGGAGAAGAGTACTGAACATGAATGTACAAAAGAACAAACAAAAACATCTTGGAGAAGGTGCAGCCAGAGTGCTCCTTGGAGGCAAAGATGACACAAAGCTTCATCTCACATACTTTGGACATGTTCCAGGAGGGGCTATTTAGAGAGGGACATGATGCTCAGAAAGGCAGAGGGTCGGCAAAGGAGAAGACGTTCAACCAGGTGGATTGACACGGTATGCTGCAATGAGCTCTAGTGTGTCAGGAAGTGTAAGGATGGCACAGGTTAGGCTAGGGTTCATATCTGTTGTTCTTAGGGTTGCTATGGGTTGTATTGAACAGCACTTAACAACACAACAACAACAACTTTGAGCTTACCCTTAAGAAGTTCTCTGGATATCCTACAGAGATTCAGACCCAGAATTGCAGTAATAGAGAGGCACCAATTTGTGATATCAATCAAGGGAAAGAATGGGAGTGATCTCTTCCAGAGACCCTCCAATTTACCATCAGAGATTAGCAGTGATATCATCCATCTTAATGGGTAGGATTCACTGCCCTAAGTTAGCTCTTCAAGAGAATAGGCTTATGCCATTTTAAATCTTGCTTTGGGAACACTGGTGAATGCACAGTTGTTCAGAGCTCCCTGCAAACATTGGCTTTGCTGTGAAAGACTCCATTTTGCCAGTCTCCATGGGCACACTTACTGCTAATCTCATCATGCACTATGCCTGATGCCCCAGCGTCTCTGCCCCCACCGTGCTTGAACTGGCCTGCCAAGGACAGATGCAGTGATTCAGAAACTCCAGCAAACAATGACTTTCCTCGTTAGGTAGCACCAGAAAAATCTGTTTGCCAGCCCCTACACCACTCCTACAATGAGCCATTCCTACAACAGACTTGCTGTGGGCTCCATATCACACTAGATTTGTTTGCACATACACTTCATCAGAGTGAGGGCAGTGCTTGCTCTATCTGATTGACATTGGACAACTATCACCAGTAACCCCACCCCACAACCAACTTCATTACACAAACAACAGACAGATAATTATGGATACTCCATCTGCTATTGCACACCCACCAGAACCACTACAATGTACTGGAGGCAGTATAACATCAAACCTCACACAAAAAAAGACAAAACAAGATGTTGCTAAAAAAAAATGCAGTGATAAAAAATCATTATCTTTTTTTCAGATGAATAAAGACTGTTAGAACTTTCTGATAAGGAATTCAGAAAAAATGATAGAGTATCTTCATAGACTGGAGAAAAAATACGAAAAATTGGAGTAAATTACAACAAAATCAAGAAAAATTCTATAAGAACTTTAAAATATAAATGCAAAACCAAAAAATTAGAAGTCCTAGAAGAACAGAAAAGTGAAATCCAGAAAAGCAACCAATATTTCAGATTAAAAATTGATGACATGCTAGAACAAAAGAGCAGAATTAAAGAAATGGAACATAAAATCACTGAAATAGAAGACAAAGTCCTTAACATCAATATGCTAGAGGAAATATAATAAATTAAAAGATAAATGAAGAAAATGTAATAATTATGTGGGACACAATC
This sequence comes from Elephantulus edwardii, assembly GCF_000299155.1. Lineage (NCBI taxonomy): Eukaryota > Metazoa > Chordata > Mammalia > Macroscelidea > Macroscelididae > Elephantulus > Elephantulus edwardii. Next base: position 13,625,049 of record NW_006399821.1, read on the forward strand.
TAGATAAACAGCATACATGTGATTAGAAACCAAAAGAGACAAAAAAAAAGTTCTGAGAAAAATTAAGATTTACTGGGTGAAATCTTTACAGGCATTATAGAGGCTGAGTGAATCCCAAACAGGACAGACCCCAAAAGAAAACTCCAAGACATACCCATAACCAAATTCTCTAAAAACCAAAGACAAATAAAGAATACTGAAAGCTCAAGGGGGAAAAAAATTATCTACAAAGAGTAAGACTAAGCTCTGATTTCTGAGCAGAAACCTTCAATCAAGAGGGTAATGGGACGGCATGTACAAAACTCCGAAAGGAGAAAAACTTTCAGCTGAGAATAATCATGTGCTCAGCAAATTTGTTCATCAAATATGATAGTGAAACAAAAACATTCTCAAAAAAGCAGAAATTAAGGGAATTCATTAATACAAGACCAACCTTGCAAGAAGTACTAAAAGGGACTCTTCACAAAGAGAAAGAACAGAAAATAGAGGAACAAAACCAACAGCAATGCCACAAAACAGAGAAGAAAAAAACAACCCTATGCTTATTGATAATTACCCTGAATGTGAATTGATTAAATGCACCAATCAAGAGGAAAAGGGTAGTAGAATGGATAAGAAAACAAGAAATAACAATATGCTATCTACAAGAGACATACCTGAGACACCCAAATAATATAGACTTGAAACCAATGGGGGAGAAGAGTGCATATCAAGCAAGTGGCAATCAAAAAAGAACAGGAGTTATTAATCTCCGATAAAATAGACTTCAAGGTAAAAACCAGCATGAGAGACAAGGAAGGGCATTATATAATGCTTAAAAGATCAATAGTACAAGAGGACCACACTATAATTAATACTTAGGCACTGAATCATAGGGTTGCAAACCACACAAACCACACTTTAATGCATTTGAAGAAAGAAATGCATATATCTTTCTTTTGAAGAATGAACGAAACAATACACAGTAATAGTAGGAGATGCCACTTTCAATGAATGACAGAAAGACCTGAAAGAAACTCAACAAAGACACAGAAGGATTAAATTATACAATTAACTGACTTGACTTCATAGACATATATAGAACTTTCCACGGAAACAGAAGGCCACTTCTCAAGAATGCGGGGGAGCAAATCACAACCAATCCCACAGGTCCCTAGGCAGGGCTGGCTATGACCAGCCTCACAAGACAGGAAGTCAGTAAAGGCAGAGCCCACCTGGTAGTTTCTCTTATTTGTAGGCACATGCCAGGAGGTTTGGCTCCACCCTTGTCTTTCCAGGTTGCTTTCCCCCTTTCCTTTTTCTCTTTAACTCTTTTGTACACCTGACCTTTCACCAACCACGCCTCTGCTGCATTAACTTAACAAATTTTTTAGCTTGTTTTCCTAAAAAAACAAAAAAACACAACAATTTACATTCTTCTCCAATGCAAATTTCTCCAGAATAGACCATCTATTAGATCACAAACAAGCTTCAACAAATTAAAAAACACTGAAATATTACAGAGCATATTGTCAGATCACAGTGTTATAAAATTGGAAATCAACAACAAGAAGATAAAAACAAAACAAAACATGTTTTTGGAGACTAAATAACACCCTGCTTGAACACTACTGGTTAATGTTATATGTCGTTGAGTCAGAACCTACTCAGCGCTGACCTTCCAGCTGGTTTTTCAGAGACTGTAAATCACATATGAGGATATTAACCATCTTTTTCCCATGCAGCAGCAGAATTCAAACTGTCTACCTTCATGTTGGCAGAATAACTTCTTGTTCCCTGGGCTTCCCAAACTCTTCTAAAACCCTCATTCCTCCACTGGATAGTAGAAGAAATTAAAAAATGGAATTAAAAGGTTTCTTGAAACAAGAATAAAAACACAACATGTCAAAACTTTAGGGATATAGCAAAAGTAATATAAGATCATTTGTAACAGTAAGCAAATACATCAAAAAAGAAGACTCAAATTCAACACCTTGACCCAACAATTAGAATTTCAAACAATTAGAAAAATGCAATAAGCAAAATCTACAATCTCTAGAAGAAATAAACTAATAAAGATTAGACCAGAAATTAATTTAATAGAAAAAAGAAAAACAATAGAAAGTATAAATAAGACCAGAAATTGATTCTTCAAAAGGATTAATAAAATCAGTAAACATAAAAAGATTGTCAGACAGAGTCAAATATATATAACCAAGAGAGGACAAAATAAATTAATGAGGTCTTCTAAAAATTAAAACCTTATGTCCATCAAAAAATTTTCCAAGATTTGTACACCAATGTTCATAACAGCATTATTCACCATTGCAATATCATGGAAATAGCCCAACTATCCAACCACAATTGAATGGATTCAGAAACTATGGTACATTCACACGATGGACTACTACACAGCATGCAGGAGCAATGATTGAAAAAATTACTATATAACTTGGAAGAGACTGAAGAGCATTATGCTAAGTGAGCTAACTCAATCCCATGACGACAAATATTGTATAAGACCATTAATGTAGAAATAGAAAGAGAACTTGTAAAACATGTATGAGGATCTAAGTTCAGGAGGGTAGGATCAGAGGGGTGAGGATTGGCAGGCGGGAATAATCATAGAGGTGCACAATTTGATGCGTAGTGGCAGGGATTGATAAAGGAAATGGGGAAGATCCTATGTGAAAAACAATGTATATGAACTTTTTTAAGCAAATCAGTATAAAATAAAAATTTATTTTTTAAAGAGATTTCTCCAAAATGTGAAAAGAGAGCATACAGATTGAGAAAACATATTTGGCAATGACATATCTGATAAGAGGTCCATATCTAAAATACATAGAAAACTCCAGCACTTTAATAACAAAGTAAGAACTCAGTCAATTACAAAATAGAAGATATGAAAACATCATTCTGTACAAAGAAGACATTCAGATGACCAACAAACAAATGAAGAAATATTAAAGATCACTAGCTATTTTTGTTGTTGATGTTATGTGTGGTCGAATAGACTATGGCTCACAGCAACTCTATGAACAACAGCTCTGAATCTTACCCTATCCTGAGCTCACCTCGTGATCTGATCTGTGATAGACCTGAGCCCATTGTCACAGTCACTATGTCAATTCATCTCATCCGGGTCTTTCTCTTCTGCATTGACTCTCTACCCTTCCAAAAAGATGTCCTTCTTCATAGACTGGTTCCTCCTGGCAACATGCCCAAAGCATGTAAGAAAGAGCTCCAAAATCCTTGTCTTAAAGGAGAAACCTGGTTTCAGCCTCTCCTGAACAGACTTGTTTTCTTGACAGTCCATGGTAAGTTCAATATTCTTCTCCCTACACAACAACTTAAAAGTATCAATTCTTCTTCTGTTATCCTTATTAGTTGTCCAGCTCTCAGATACATAGGAACAAATTGAGAAGACCATGGCCTGGATCAGACTCACCCTTTAGCACTCTGGAGAGGTCCTTGACAGCTGATCTTCCCAAGACACTAGCAATTAAAGAGACCCAACTCAAAACAAAAATGAGATCTTATCGCATCTCACAACAGTAGCAAAATTCAACAATAAATATTATTGAGTGTAAGAAAAGGTTGGAACTCTCATATACTGCTAGTAGGAATGTTAAATAACCACTCTGGAGGCAGATTGGCATTTCCTTAAAAAGTTGAAAATAGAAGTATCATGTGGTCCAGCTTTTCCACTAGTGGGAATATACCCTAAAAAAATGAGAGCTATGATATGAATAGATATATGCAAATCCATGTTTATTCCAGCATTCCTCATAGTAACAAAGAGATTAAAACAACCCAAGTGCCCATAAATGAATGAAGGGATGGATAGAGAAACTATAATACATTTACACAATGGAGTATGCAACATTGATAAACAAGAACTCGAGAAATATTAGACAGCATGGATGAACCTAGAGGACATTATGCTGAGTGAAATAAATAACCTACAAAAGGATATACTATGTAAGATCATTGTTATAAGGCTAGAGAAATGTTTATAAAGATAATAAATCTGGTATGATTACCAGTGAGAAGGCGGCATTGAGGAAGTAGAAAATTAAATGATAGACAATAAACACTTACTGAGATGGGTGACAAGAAAGACAACATGGAATTAATGTGTAATCAGACATTGTATTGCAATTGATTTTGTGAAACAGAGAATTCATGAATGACTATTGGTGGGGGTGAGGAAACAACCAACAACAATATATTTTTAAACTTTCACTCAAATCACAATTTTTTAATTGATATTTTATTTTACTTTTATAAAGAACTTGGATTTGCATCATTCACTGTTGCACATTTTCCTCCCTGCCCCAACTCCACTTATCTTTTTTCTTTGGTAAAAAAGTTCTTTCATTGTTATACAGTTCCCCCCCACCCCACACCACTTTATTATGTAGCTCTTATTCTGAACTCTTATCATACCAATAATACCTAATTATATATTTCTTTTATACAGTTCTCTCTCTCATCTATTTCAATGCAGTATACATTATTTATCTCCTCTTCATTTCCCTCCAACCCTGATGTCAGTCCCATATTACAACAGTGGTGCTATGCAATATTTGTCCTTT
>NW_006399821.1:13630664-13631957 GCF_000299155.1 Elephantulus edwardii
CATTTAGTGCCAAAAAGGACTTCTCATATGTTTTTAAATCTCAGAACATCCTTGTAATTATTCTCAAAGTCCATTTCTAGCGTGTATTACTAGCTGAGGAGAGCAGACTCAGAAGGCAAAAGCCACACAGGTTCCAAAGGCTGACTGTTTTAACTGTAACAGGTGTGATTTTTACAACTCCTGAAACTTTCAAGATACATTAACAAAGGTCAATGGCTTAAAATTTCCTGTGATTTCCTTCAGATTTCAGTGTGTGTTATTTAATGAGATAGTGTAAATTCTATTTTTATTGAATTATATCATAAAATTCTTTTTCCAGATACATTAAGCCTTCCTTTGATTTCAGAGGAGCTCCAGTACTGATCTAGTAATTTAACTTGGCTACTAACCGAAAGGTGGCTGCTTTGAACTCATCAGCCACCTCACATAAGAAAGATATAATTACCTACATCTATAAAGATTTACAGTCTTAGAAAATCTGTCCAGTCTCACAAGGGTCTCTATAAGTTGGAATCTACTTGGCAACCATGGATTGTTTGTTTTTTTCTTTTGTTGTTTATCTTGTTTGACCACATGAAATTCATTGGTACTTTTCCACACCAATCATACACAGCACCACTCATCTGTCCGAGCAGGCTTGAATCCACCAGCTGCCTGCAGGAGACAGATGAACAATCTCTTCTCATGGGATTTAGTACTCTTAATACGTGCTAAAGAGTCAGCTATGGGTTAGTTCTGATAGAATGGCACACAACTATAACAACAACAATCCTCTTATGAGGAACTATGGTAGATTAATAGCAAGGAATTGTCCTACCAACTCAAAGGTACATGGTTCAAATTCACCAGCTGCTATGCAGGAGAAAGATAGAAAATCCCTTCATGTGTGATTTACTACCTTTGAAAATTCACTAGAGGGTCATTTATGTGACTTTCCCAACTCAATGGTATTCAAAATAACAACCACAGCTTCCTAAACTATGAAGGAAAAAAAATTCTCATAAACATAGATGCAAAAATCTTCATTAAAACCCTGGCCAATAGAATCCAAAAGTACATCAAAAAACAGCTCATCATGACCAAGTGGGATTCATAACAGGTATGCAAGGATGGTTCAACATAAGAAAAATAATTAATATGATTCATCACATTAACAAAGCAAAGAATAAGAACCACATGATCCTATCAATGGATGCAGAAAAGGCCTTTGAAAAAGATACAACAGCCCTTCTTGATCAAAACACTCAATAAAATAAGAATAGAAGGGAATTTCCTCAACATAGAGAAAAGTAT
>NW_006399821.1:13650499-13651889 GCF_000299155.1 Elephantulus edwardii
CATTGAAAATATTGAATCATTGTTCTTCTAAATTCTGTGTCAGAAAGTTCCATCAGACTTTCTGTTTTTAGAAAATCCATTGTTACTGTTTCAGCCTTTGGTGGTAACATCTTGTTTTGCATTTGTGTAGTGTGTACAGTAGCTTGTTTTCTTTGAGACATTGATTTAAACTTGATCTGAAGACAATTTCTAACTCAAGGAAAAGGTCAGTTCAGAGCCTGTTAGAGCAGTCTTTTGTAGGTAAGTCAGATCCAGGTGCTCTGGATTAAAGGCAGGTTGACTGACTGACTGACTGGTTGTGTAGTCACAGGAGTGGAGCCAAATGGGGTGGGGCAGGCAGGGAGGTGAAATAGTCACCAGGGTGGGTCAACCAGTTGAGGGACCTCACTCAGACCTTAGCTGCCCAGGTGTGCTCACGATTGAGGACCCTGATCAAGTTCCCGCTGGCTGTCTCCCAGTCAGCAGTTCTCACTCAGTGGCCCTTACCCAGTGGCACTACCCAGTTCCCTCGTCCAGTGGCCCCTGCCTAGGAGGACCAGTCAAATTTCTGTAAAGCAGTACGGGTTTAAGATCCTGTGTTTCCTAAAACTATTTGTATCAATAAAAGTTCTTTTCAGAATTCCTATTGTCCACATCAAACGACAGACCCACTGGGTCTTAGTGGGACTTAAGAGGATTCAGCCAATTTTCCCCTTTCAAATGGGTCCAGCAGCTTCTGGCTTTGCTGATCTAGAGTGCACACTGAAATGTGGACCGGAATGCAACACAGGCTGATTTCGTACAGTTCAGACTCTAATCCATCAAAAGTTCTTATTCAAATTCCTACTGTCTCCATCATGCAACAAACCCACTGGGCCTTAGTGGAGCTTTAGAAAATTCAGTCACTTTCCCCCCAAAGGTTATCCCTTTCAAATGGGTCCCTCAGAAGCTCGGCTTGCAGATTCCGGCATTTGCCGATCTGCAGTGCAACCAAAAAGCGGTCCAGATTGCAACTGAGGCTATTAGCTTGTTCTTAGTCCACTTCAGCAGAAGTTCTGATTCAAATTTCTACTGTCCACTTCATGCAACAGACCCACTGGGTCTTAGTGGAGCTTAAGCGAAATAAGCCAATTTCCCCACTAAGTTTTCTCCTTTCAAATGGGTCTCTTAGAAGCTCATCTAGTGGCTTCTGGTTTTTGTCGAGTCCAAGCGGCTTTGTTCCCACAGTTCCAATACTAAAAGTTTCGACAAAAGTTTTGATTCAGTTCCTATTATTCACACCACGCCTCAGACCCTCCAGGTTTTAGTGGGCTCAAGAGAATTCAGCCGATTTCCCCACTAACCTTTTTCCTTTCAGGTGAGTCTCAATGCAGCTCAGCTCAGCTAGTGGATTCCAGCTTTTGCTGGGTCC
>NW_006399821.1:13652086-13660032 GCF_000299155.1 Elephantulus edwardii
TCCTACTGTTCGTGTCACGCTGTGATGGTCAGTCTCTGTGGAGCGTAAAGTACTCTCTGGTATCCTCTCTACGCAGGCTGCTATCCCTCTGGCTCTTCACACTGTGCTCTCCACCTCCGCCATCTTCCCAATTGCTAGCTACAATTTTTAAGGCAGATAATGAATAAGAAAGACCGAAGAAGAGCCACTGCCTTTGAATCCTTCTGTTGGTAAAGAATATTGAATGTCTATCCCATGAACTGCCAAATGAACAAACAAGTCTGCCTTGGAGAAAGTTCAACCAGAGTGTTCTTTAGAGGCAAGGATGGTGAAACTCCATCTCATATACATCGGGCATGTTGTCAGGAGGCAACAGTCCTTGGAAAAAGACATCATGCTGGGAAAGATAGAAGGTCAGGGAGAGAGGGGAAGATCCTCAAGTAGATGGATTGACACTATGACTAAAACAATGGACTTGAGCCTAGTGGAGATCAAGAGAAGGGGCTGAATAGAGCCAAGTTTCGATCTGTTGCTCAGAGAGTAACTATGAGTCACAGCCAACTCAATAGCATCTAAGAACACTCATACAGGAGAATATCTCTAAGTCTTTGGAAGCATCTCTTGTTGGATTGGAACCACCAACTCTTCTATTAGTAATTCAGTTTAACTACTATACCAGCAAGACTCTAGATGTATTGTTTTAAAACTACTTCAAGTTTACAGAACAACTGTGCAGAAAGGTCTGTTTTCATATGCCATTCTATTGTTATCATTAGCTGTCATTGAACTGACTCCAACTCACAGTGACTTTACAAGTAAAAGCACAAAAACCTCATCCAGTCCTGTGCCACCATCACGGTTATCAGCATGCTTAAGCTCACTGTGTTTGCCGTTGTATTTTTTAGGGCCTTCTAACTCGGGGCATTCATCTTTCAATGTTAAAGTGGTCAGTGTTCTGATAAATAGGATTTCTGTAAGAAGCTGCACTGTAATCCCATAGGCACACAGCTCTAATCTACTAGCTACTTTGTGGGAGAATGATGGGCAATCTTCTCCTGTGCGACTTACTGGCTCTGAAAAGTATCCTGTAGGGTCAGCTAGGGGTCAGTTCCAACTTGACAATATACAACAATTTCTGAGAGTAGATTACCAAGACTTTGCTTTGAGACTGTCAAGAGTGTGGAATGCTGCTGAAACCTGTCCAAATAGAAAGACCCTGAGGGTATCTGAAACACCAGTAGCCTGGCTTCCGGTATCATAGCAACACAAAAGTCAGGACAGCACACAAAATGAAAGATGGGTGGCAGATTGTTCCTATTACCATTTTGCTTGCCTGCCCCCCCCCCCGAAACATCACATGGCAAAGTTTCTCACATACACCCCTCTAGAGCCACTTGTGCCTCCAGAGCTGGACTTCCACTCTCTCCTCCTGGCAGCACAGCTCTAATCAGGGGCCAATAAGCAATGATGAGTCAGAAGTCATAGTCAGGGTGAGAGACTGAGGCTTTGCCCGCCTGTGACCGTGGAGTGCCCTTGGAGGGCGGGTCTGGGTGCCAGCCTGAGAAGGACCAAGCTGTGTGCATGATGGTAGGAAAGCAGCTGCCTTTGTGCCATTGTTCAGGCTGGAGATGTGTCCCAAGAAGACATGGCAAGATGCTTTGGAGCAGGTCAAGGGGATCCCACCACACATCACCCTAGTCCCAGTACTTCCAGGGAAGCAGGGCCTCTCCCTTCAAAAGGGTTAGTCCCTTGGCCCAGGGCACTATGTGGCTCCTACATTCTTAAAGTTCTAACATGTGAGTAGAAAAGGTAAATAAAATAACTTCTTCTTTCTTTAATACTTGACACCCACATTTCTCTCCTCATCTTTTCTTTTCATTTCCCCTGTTTTTAAGTCAAAGAATGGATTTTCTGCCTGAAAGTATTTGGAACATTTTTTAATATCTACTGGCAAGTTCCGATTCTTTTCCTCAGACTTTCCTTAACAATATAAGGTGGGCTAACCTGGACCCTAGGTCTTCAAGTGTCCCCTCCATGACAAAGAACACAGTTCACAAGCGTCCACATGAGCATTAGGGGAGCAAGGCTCTGGTCACAACTCTGAACTCGGTTCCTACCCTACACCCCGTAAGTGGCCTGAATTTCTAATTCCTCTTTGGTAGAATGGACTACATACCTTCAGAGGTTTTGTCCACACCTCAAGTGGGCGAAGAGCCCAGTCAGGTAGTTCAAAGGAGGAAATATAATGTGGGGTGCTGTTGACAAAGCTAATGAGAGAGCTGAAAAGTCAAGGCGGGAAGCAAATTAGATACAACAATAGCAGAACCTGTAAGGTGGGGAAGGGAACAGTATCAGAAGGAGAATCTTGGGCTATCTAGTGAGAGTTGGAACCAGAGAGAGTATGCAGGAGCTAAGAGCACAGAGGAATGCCTGCTACTGATACCAAACAAGAGAGAGGGCTTCTCCATCCTCCCACCTCTATTGTCATCTTCATTGCTGTGAGCTAAACCTTGAGGACACAGAGTGTGAGAGCTGATAGAGGTGAACTACCATTGCTGTGGAGTCACGTCCAGATTCTTTTTATTATTAATAATAATTTTAATGACATTTTACAGAGATTTTAGATTTCCATTCATTCATTGTTGCACTTTTCTCCCTGCCTTACCTCCCCTCCAGTTCGCTCTTCTTTTTGAAAAGTAAAAGAAAAATGACTCCATGAGCATTACAGAAAAACTACACTCCACAAGATTTTCAGTGGCTCATTTTGGAAAGCAGATTTTCAGGTCTTTCTTCTGAAAGGAATCTGGTGGACACAAGCCTAACCTTTTTATTTGCAGCCATGCAACATTAACCAACTACCCTATCCAGAAACTCTCAGGGGTCAAGAAAACATGGGAAATGGGACTTGAGGAAGACAGTCCTTTTGTACAAAACCAAGCAGGAAATCTAAGCAAACAGCACTGGCTACAGCACAGCTATCTGGGATCTTTCCACTGGCTTTGAGATTCTTCTTTTTCTCCTCCTCTTTTTCCTTTTTATAAGCAAGTAAAAATAATAATTTTTATATCATAATATATCTGGTTTTCCATACGCTTGTCTCCACAACCTCTTTTTTAAAATTTTACTTTGGTTTGCTTACAAAGTTTGTATACATTGTGTTTCACACTATTCTTCATTCATGTTGTGTTCCATACAATCATTCTGATTATGTTTTATAAAGTTAATCATCATTGAACCTTGACCATCATTAACCTGTCTTTTCACCTGTATCCTTCCCATTTCCTTCATCCTCTCCCTCCACCCACCAAACAGTACAATCCTGTGGTTTCGCCCCCACCCATCCTCACCCCTCCGATCCCACACCTAGAAAGGTAACTAGTAAAACATGTATGGAAATGCCCTTTTCCTTTTATTCCATCTTGCTATGTCTGTTTAAGTGTCTCACATCCAAAGGAAATTTAATTAAAGTTTAGAATAAAAACATCATACAAATTTGTGAGATGCACACTTCGCAGGCTAGCCCATCTATTCTAACCCCTCAATAGATGTGGGTCTTCGGGCTCTTGCTGGCCTGCACTCAGCACCATGGTTTCTTTCAGCAAGATCTGGCCTTTGTGATGCATAGATCCAACATACAGGGACTAGAGTGAGTCAGATATTGGGGCAGGAGAAAGCTCTGTACCAGGCCTCCACACTCCCTGGAGATGCAGTAATCTTCCCTCCACCAAAGCTGAGCTAGCTTCCAGGCACACAGAGCAGAGGTCACAATGGCCCAGGGGGATGAGCCATAGATTAGAAACTTAGTTGCTGTTTGTTTAAATTTAGCTGAGGCACTCAATCTTGGGAGACCTTAAACCAAACCCAATCCTTAGGATACCACTCACTGTGTGAGAGGAGGAAGAGAAATAACTAAGAATGCCAGCAAAGGCCTCTGTCAGGTAAATGAACAATGAGGGAAAAGCCAAGCATTCATGTCACTCTTCCTCCAGGAAGTGTTCTCATTTGTCCTTGAAAAATCTTCCTTATAGGAAAATATAATTATGCCCAGCTTACAGATAGATAGCTCAGGCTCTGAAATATCACTGCCAACAAAGTGACACTGGGCTCAAGGCCACCTAAGCATCAGCCCCAACACTGTCTCTACCGAGGTGTACAGGAACCAGTTCCCTCTGCAGCCCATAGTGTGATTTAGGAATGTCTGCAAAAACTACTCTTTGACATGAGAACTACAAATGTAGGAAGAAAGGAAGGTATAAAGAAAACATTTTGAAAATCATGATGGGCAGACACAAGCAGCATTGCTCTTAGATTTGTCATGCTATTGCTTTTAGTTACAGTGTGGGGAGGACTTGGTTCTACAAGCTAGGTTTTGCTAGCCTTGGAGGGCTGACCGCCCTCAACACCACTCAACATGAATAGAAGTTCACTAGCATTATATGTTCAGAAGCATAAAGAGCCATATCTCTTTGTTTCTAATCAGGAGCACAGCTGTCATTATCAGCAGGCCTTTTTCCTCACCTCAGGGCCCAGTTTGTGACACTTGATGTTTTGTTCCCTTTTCTGTAAGACATAATTGTGTGAGGTGGGAGAACAGATACTCATGTGGGTGGTGGAAGCTCAGACATGTTTATCTGAACTGGAACAGAAGAATGCTCTCATGAGATGCAGCACAGTAGCTGGCACCTCGCTCCAGGGTGGCAAGGGTCCTCTTCTTCCCCACCCACAGAGCACATCCGGGATGACAAGTCCTTACAGAAGCTGAGCAGATACAATTCAGTGGACACGTCAGAGTTGGGAAAGAGTCTGTGGCTCAGCACACTCACGTCCTCTGACAATGAAATTCCCAGCCGCCCTAGAGCAGAGGAGTTGGATCGAATCTTTTTGCCAAAATGGAAACATCACCTCATCTCATTTGGACATCCCCACACATGACCAGACCCAGGAGCATAGACAAAGTCCACCCTCTCTTATTAATTTTCAACTCCACGAGTTTACCAGAAAGAGGACCTTTGTAACAGAAGGGCTTTCTGCACTGTGGCACAGCTGTACCGAGGAAGCTCTGCCCTAATTCTGATTTCCCCCTGCAAACTCGGAAAACTCACCACCCAGAATGCCCACTTCATATTTGCCACCAGGAAATCTCCTTCAGGCTCGCTCCTGCATTTGTCACAGACCAGTTGTATGTGGCAAACACAGAGGCTTTTCCAGATGCGTATAGAAAATGGCCTTTCTTCTTTAATGTTGTATTTCTTAGTCCCCTAAACACACAGGTAACTTCCTATTTTGGGGGGCATCTCTCCTGTTTCACCAAGGTGGTAGCTGCCCTTGGCAGCTCAGCATAGAGGCCAACAGCCCTTCTTTGAGATGTGTTGCCTCCAGGGTGCTGTGGCCCTATGAGTTCACCATTCTAGTGACAGGAACAGGTGCTCCTAATCCCACAGAACCCATGCTGCCCCATCTCACTTTCTCTGTAAATCTTTTGATTTAGGAACAGAAACCCCTGGCTCCTCCTGTGAATAGTCTGAATCTGCCGAGGTGAGTTGCTAAATTTAATCACCATTTTCCAAGCCATGTGATAGTGTGTACAACAGTCTAACTCACTCTATGAGGTAGCCAAGGGATTTAAACAAATGCTTTCTGGCGGAAAGGATGATAAATATTCCTGTTATTCACCAGCAAACTTGGGAGAGCAAAGTGGTGCAGTTTTTGCTACTGGGCCGCAGCAGTGCTAATCTCATCAGCTCTGTCACCACTTCCCACTAGCGACTAAGAGAGGCCTAAGCGGCTTGTGGAAAGAGCTCCCAGCCAGGTCATCAGGAGACCTGCATCAACCTGGCTTGTCCTGGATCTCTGACCTTGAACACACAATGGCTCTGTGAGCCAGCCTCGACTTCCTCATCTGGAAAAAGAGAATTGTTAATGTTTGGAATTCTTAGGAATTCTGCATTTTGTTACCTGACATTGGACAACCCTCAACTCAATGACAACCCCATGCACATGGAAACTACACACCATCTGTTCTGTATCATTTCTATCACAGGTTGAAGATAAGAGCATTGCAATCCATAAGGGTTTCATGCGATGATTTTTTAAGATCATATTCAGTACTGAATAGTCAGTACGGAATTAAGTAGATTGTGAGGCCTTTATTCATGATCTTCCTTAATCTAGAATTTCCCATGACACTTTTTCAAAATCTGAGCAACACAAACGTCTCCAATGACATCAAGATGCTGGTTGCCCTTAAGGGACACTGGCTAAGAAACACACTGTGATTTATAAAGTTTTCATTTGCTTATTCTACTTGCTAATGACCTACTTCCAAAAAATTCTGACCATCATGTCATTATTGTTGATGTGTACCATTGAGTCAGAACCGACCCATAGCTGACCCTCTGCCGGGTTTTCACAGGCATCACATGGGAGGAGTTTCTCTACCCTTCTCCCATGGACCAGCTGCTGGCCTCGAATCATGTGCCTTCAGGATTGCAGTGCAACTTCTTGCCACTAGACTACCAAAGCTCCTTCACCCTCATGTTGTTGTTACGTGCCTCTGAGTCTCCTGCAACCCATAGAGACAGTATATACAGCAGCTCTGAAGCCTGCCCTGTCCTGAGCATCTCATACCAACTCACATTGTCCCTGTTATTGTATCAATCCATCTCCTTCCAGGTCTTCTTCTTCCTCTCCTGTGCTGTCCCTCCACCCTTCCAAGCATGATGTTCTTCTCCTAGGAATAGTGCCTCCTGGCCACATACCCAAAAGTATGTGAGATCAAGCTTCAAAATCCTAGCCTCCAAGAAGGGGAGGAATAATGTATACTGCATTGCAACAGATGAGGGAGAGAACTGTTTAAAAGGGATATATGATTAGATATTATTGTCATGACAGGAGCCCAGAATGAAGGCTGCACAATGGAGTGGAATTGGGGGGAGGGATTGCATAGCAAAGAAAGAGTTTTTCTTTTACTCATCAAGGAGAAAAGTGAATTGGGGGCAGGGGGTAGGCAGGGAGAAAAGTGCAATAATGAATGACTGGAAACCCTAAGTCTCTGTAAACTCACATTAAATTCAATTTAAAAAAAAATCCTAGCCTCCAAGAAGAAACTTTGTTTCACCATCTCCAACATAGACCTATCTGTTTTCTTGGCAGTCCAGGGTATGTTCAAGATTTCCCCAGCACCACAATACAATGCCATTAATTCTTCTTCAGTCATCCTTAGTTATTGTCCAGCTCTCTGATGCATAGAAAATAATGCAAAGATCACTGCCTGGATCAGGCACTCGTTAGTCTCTAGACTGACATTGTTGTTTCTCAGTACTCTGGAGAGGTCCCTGACAGCAGTGCAAGTCATCTTTTGATTTTATTACTGCTGGTGCCAAGAGTGTTGACTGTGGAGCTGAGCAAGCTGTAATTGTTTACAACCACAATCTCTTCGATCTACCTTGGTGCTGCGAATTGGCCCAGTGTCTTAAAGTCAGATTCAACTCATAGAGATCATACGTACATCACAACAAAACTCTGTCCAATCCTGCATCATCCTCACAATCTCTTCCAAGTTCAAGTAAATTACTGCAGACACTGTATTAGTTCATCTTATCTTTAAATGATGCTGCACTTTCCCAATAATGATCTTCTTTTTCAGGAACTGGTCTCTCATGATAACAAGGCTACAATATGTGAGATGAAGTCTCACTATCTTTGATTCTAAGGAGAACCCTGGCTTCACTTCTTCCAAGACAAATTTGTTTCTTCTTTAAAGACATAAGTTCCATTTTGGTCTTTCTTATTCACTATTCAACTTTCATGTGCATATGTTGTTGTTGTTATGTGCCCTCAAGTCGCTTGAGACTCATAGCGACCCTATGTAAAACAACCCTAAACTCTGCTCTGTCCTGTGCCAATCTCACTGTCTCTGACACTCCCATCCCGATTATCCCAGTCACTGAATCAATCCACTTCATAGA
>NW_006399821.1:13661441-13722516 GCF_000299155.1 Elephantulus edwardii
TCAGTATATTCTTTCCATCTTCTTTTAATACTTCCTGGATCATTTATTATTCTGCCTAAAGCATCCTTGATTATAGCAACTCGAGGTTTGAATTTGTTCTTCAGTTCCTTGAGCTTAAGAAATGCTGAGTGAGTTAGGCCCTTTTGATTTTCTGACTCCAATTCCTTGCACATTTCCTTGTATTATTTTGCTTTGTCATCCTGTACTGCCTTTTGAAGTCTTCTATACAACTCTTTAGTATCTTGAATTCTTCCTTGTGCTTTGGCTTCTCTGTGCTCCACTGCAATTTTCAGAGTCTCTTCTGACATCTATTTTGGTCTTTGCTTCCTCTTCTGTCTTTGCAATGACCGTCTGCACTCTTCCTGGATGATACCCTTGATATCCTACCACAACTCATCTGGTCTTCACTCATTAGTGTTCAAGGCCTCAAACTTGTTCCTGAGATGGTTCTGAAATTCAGGTGGGATAGACTCAAAGTCATATATAAAACAGTTTAAAATACAATGGCTTAGAACAGGTGCACCTTAGTCTTTAAACTGACGTCTTGCTCTTTAGCACTTAGGAGAGGTCTGTGACAACAGATTTGCCCAGAGTGACACATCTTTTTATTTCTTGACTGCTGCTACCATGGGTTGATTATGTTGTTGTTGTTATGTGTCATTAAGTTGACTCATAATGACCTTATGCACAACAGCTTTGAACCCCTCTCTATCCTGAGCCAATCTCTCTGCCTCTGACACACCTACCCTCATTACTCCAGTTACTGTGTCAATCCATCTCTTTCAGGGTCTTGCTCTCTTTTGCTGTCCCTCGACACTTCCAAGCAATGATATCCTTCTCCAAGGACTGGTTCTGTCCCAGCACATGCCCAAAGTATATGAGACAGAGCCTCAAAATCTTTATCTCCAAGGAGCAGCTTGGTTTCACCCTCTACAGGACAGACATGTTTATCTTTTTGGCATCCCTTGGTATGTTCAATACTCTTCTTCAGCATAACTCAAAGGTATCTATTCTTCTGTTATCTTTCGTCATTGTCCAGCTCTCTGATGCATAGTAAGTAATTGCAAAGACCATGGCCTGAATCAGGCTCACCTTAGTCTCTGGAATGACAACTGTTGCTCTTCAGCACTCTAGAGAGGTTTTCCTGACAGGAGATTTTCCTAATGCAATTCATCCAGTCATTTTTGGATGATCATCAGCAGGATTTTACTTGTGTGTGATATTGTTAGATAATTTCCACATTCTGTAGGATCATCTCTTTTGGAAATGGGAATAAATATGAATCTCTTCCAGTCATTTGGCCAGGTGGTTGTCCTCCAGATATCTTGGTACTAGCTGGTGAGCACATTCAGGGCAACATCTGTTTGTTGAAATACTGTTTGTATTCCATCAATTCCTGGGGCCTTGATTTTTGCCAATGCCTCAGAGCAGCTTGAACTGAACTAAATAAAACAAAATCATTGCTAACATCAGTCTTTCCTCTGTTTATCATGATGCTACTTATTAGTCCAATTGTGAGGTGCTTTTTCTTGTTGATGTTGAGATATAATCTATACCGAAGGTTATAGTCTTTGATCTTCTTCAGTAAGTACTTTAACTCCTTTTCCCTTTTAGCAAGCAGGGTTGCATCATCTATACATCACAGGTGTTCCATTTTCTTCCTATCTTGATGCCATATTCTTCTTTATAGAG
Organism: Elephantulus edwardii; assembly: GCF_000299155.1. Taxonomy (NCBI): domain Eukaryota; kingdom Metazoa; phylum Chordata; class Mammalia; order Macroscelidea; family Macroscelididae; genus Elephantulus; species Elephantulus edwardii. The sequence continues at coordinate 13,663,134 of NW_006399821.1, forward strand.
AGAACTGCATGGAAGATGAGAATTCTACCAGTAAATGCCTCAAGCCTCTGTTAGATAAACCAAAACATTATTGCTAGTGAAAGCATCTGCAGAACACCAGGAAATAAGCTAGTCTGTTCTTGCTCATATCTCCAAGGCCAGTAAGATTATTTAAATTTTCCCCTCAATGAGTTCCTTATGCTTATGGTTGAGCGCTTACTCACTCATCATTCTAAAGTTATTAAGTGTGGTTTACCAAACAGTAAATCAGCAAGACCTTCAAGCTTAGGAGAGCTGCACAATCTCCATCCCCACCTTCTTCCTGCTCCATTTGCATCAGAATGTGATGCTAAGCAAGCACCCAGATAATGCCTAGGTGTGTACTCAGTGTGAGCAAGCATGAGTGGACATCTGGGTCCCAGGGCAGAGGCATGTGGGAGTACACATTACTTTGTTGTTGTTGTTTTTTAATATTGATTTATTTACAAAATTTGAATACATTGTTTTTCACAAAAGATCCTTCTCATTTCCTTCACTTCCCCGCATCAAATTGTGCAACCCTATGATTAACAGCCACCCTCCTCCCACCATGCCCATCCTCACCCCTCTGCTTTTACCCTTCCCTCCCTTGAAGACTCATACCCATTCTACAGTAATAGTTTTATACAGTATTTATCCTTGTGGGACACTCAGCATGAAACTCTCCAGTCCCTCCCAAGTTAGGTAGTAATTTATAAAGCCTCTGCTCCTGCATGCTGCTTAGTATTTCATTGTATGAATGTACCACAACTTCCATGCATTTGTGGTTAGACATCTGAACTTTTCTCATGTCCTTGCGATAGTGAATAACGCTGCTATGAACACTGGTGCACAAGTCTCCGTTTGAGTCTCAGTTCTCATTTTCTTGTGGTATATTCCAAGCAATACAATAGCTGCGTCATATGGAATTTTTATGTTCAACTTTTTTAGGAAGCACCAAACTGCCTTCCAGAATGGTTGTACCATATTACAATCCCGCCAACAATGTATAAGCCTTCCTTTATCACCACATCCTCTCCAACATTTATTACTTGCTGTCCTGTTAAACTTTGCCACTGCTACTGGAGTGGTATAGTATCTCATTGGGGTTTTGATTTGCATCTCTCTAATTGCTAGTGATTTTGAGCATCACTTCATGTTTTTGCTGGCCATCTGAATATTTTTCTTTGTAAAAATTCTTTCCTTATAGTTTGCCGATTTTGTAATTGGGTTATCAGTCTTTTTCTTGTGGAGGCCCAGAAGTATTCCATAAACTTTCATTATGAGACTCTTGTCTGAGATATATTGCCAAATGTTTGCTCCCAGTCTGTAGGTTTTCTTTTTACCCTATTAGAAAAAGTGTTTTATGTGCACAGGGATTTAATCTTTAGAAGGTACCATTCATCAATTTTATCCTCTTCAGATTGTGCATTTCTAGCTGAATTTGGCTGTCTCTTTATACCATAGACTACGGCTTCTAAACTTGATCCCATTTTGTCTCTTATAAACGTTATGGTTTTGGGTTTTACTCACAAGTCTCTGATCCACCTTGAGGTGATTTTTGTGTATGGTGTGAGATGTGAATCTTGTTTCAACTTTATGCAAGTAGCAGTTCAGTTTTGCCAGCGCCATTACACATTACTTCTTCTACCTGTCTGTCCCCCAGTGTCTGGATTGTCTAGTGTTGATAAGATTGCTAGTGAGTGTTCCTTACTGCAGCTCTCTTCACTCCCAGGTCACAGATGGTCCATGATATTTTTATGTGTACACCACCATTGTTACTAGAAAATCTTGCATCTTCTTCATATCCCTGGATTTCTCACTCTTGAATCATCTCTTTTCTATTAGGAAGTTCTAAGCTAGGAAACCAGAGAGGTCTGCACTGTGGAAAAGGATCTCATAAAGATTCTCCATCTTTCCTTCCATGAAGTTATTCTAAAATGTCATTTGTTATTTCAACTATAATATGCTATTATGTTATGCTATTGTTGTTGTTGTTGTTGTTGTAGTTTGATGCCATCAAGTCATAGACAACTCATAGCGACCCTATGAACGAACGGCCTGTGCACTGTTCATACATCGAGTTTCCGGAGGCAAGCCATTTCGGAAGTGGATGGCCGCTCCTGCTTCCAGGGTTATGCTATTAGAATTATGTTATTTCAACTAGAGACTATAAAGAATATATTCTCATTCATTCATTCTCATATTCTCTCTCTCTCTCTCTCTCATTGTTGTCTTCTTGTTGGAAGTGACTCATACCTGACTCTCCAGCAGGTTTCCTGAGGCTGTAAATTGCACAGGAGATTATATCTCTCTCTTGGAGCAGTTGGAGGATTTGGAACTTCCTACCTTTGGATTAGCAGTACAACTCCTTACCATTGGGCGACCAAGGCTCACTAAATTATAACCTATCTACTACAGGACAGTCACACTGCTTCACCAAATAAAAAATATTATTATTACTTTTAAATAACACAAGCAATATAGTGATATACTCAATTCAAGCCATCAACACCAAATAATACCACATTAAACCAAAAGTCAGCCTTTCCATCTCCATGCCATTGCAGTCGTCTCCTGGAGTAATGAACATATCAGTTCAAGTTCATGTCTAGTGTTCCCTGCCTTTCCCCATGCACATATATGCACATATGTTTACATATATAGACACATCATTGTGGTTTTTTTCATTGTGTTTTTTTTAAGGAAAAAATAAGATCATATCATAGATACTGTTCTCCAACTTTCCTTTGTTAATTAACAATAGTTCTTGGAAATCTTTTTAAATCAATAAGGTTTCACTTCATTATATTTGAAGCAATAGTAAGTAAGGCGATACCCCATTAAATCACACAGAAGGAGGTTGCCCATCTTTCTCACTAGGAGCAGCTAATGGATTCAAACTGTGTGGTTTCTGGATGGCAGTGCAGCTCCTTACCACGAGCCACCAGAGCTCCTTTATATCCCATAATACAGATTAAATACTATTTTATTATATCTATCTCCTAATTTAGACATACATGTTTCATCCAGTAACTACTGTTACTATTGTTCTATTACTGACAGAATTAATTTAGCATCTTCCTAAAATTGCTACTGAGAAGTTGGTCACCAAAAAGCTTGTACCAGTTTACATTCTCCACAGTCAAGTCTGAAAGTGTCTCTTGCTAATTTTTCACCAGTGCTGGCTGTTAAAGTCTTTTACATTTTAACACTATATTGCCATATAACAAAATACTGTTTAATATATAGATATATAAATACATATTTGACCACATATATTTGAGGCTAACCATCTTTTCATAAGCCTATCCACCATTTGGATTCTTTTTCTCCATTCATAGTTTCTGTTTTTTTTCATGTTGACTTCTTGGGATTTTGAGGTTTGTTTCTTTTTTAAAGAATAATAGTCTAGACAGTAGTCTTTTTTAGGGGGGTGTTTTGTTTTTTATACTGGTTTATTTACAAAGTTCATATATATTGTTTTTCACACCAGATAGTTCCCATTTCCTTCACCACCACCCTTTCCCTCCAACCATTAAATTGTACAACCCTATGATTAATGTCCCCCCCCTTTAGCCCTCTGCTCCCACCCTCCCTCCCCATGGAGCCTCATACTCATTCTACAATAAAGCTCTTATATTTGTCCTTATGGGACTGAGTTAGTTCACTTAACATAATGCCCTCAGGTCCCTCCCAAGTTATGTAACAATTTACAAAACAGACAGTAGTCTTTTTATCTATTATAAAAGTTGTTACTATCTTAACAAAGTCTGTAATTTGACTGTAAACAACTTATGTTACCTTTTTAAATACAGTTTTTACATAATCAACCTATGACAACTGCCATTAAATCCAAATGTAGCAAGGAATCTAATTTTTCAGATTTGCAATATTCAAAGGAGATAGAATCTGTATAAAATTGAAAAGAAAAAAAAAACCTTAGTAACACTCCAAATAAAGCCTAGCAGAGACACAAACACACCGTGCACCTCCCACCATCTTTTTTTCTGACATGAAGTTTTGGGTTGGTGCTAAGGTTACAAGAAAAAGAGTGTTGGTTTAGGAGATTTGCTGATGTGTGTGCAAGAGCTGAGATGAGGCTAAAGGAGGTAATGGGAGACAATTCTCCATGGGCCCCTTGCATTTCTACACAGACTTCAGGAAGAGGCACTGGCTGCCTTTGATATCTTTTCAATGTTTGTGTAATGGACAGCCTTGGAAAATAGAGACTCCCTTGAGAAGATATCTCCCTTGGGAACAAAAAAGGTATATTTTTGCCCTGTATAATAAAGATAGTGTCTTCTTAGAGACAAAAGTTGGACAGAGTCAGCTGCATCACCTTATATTGTTGTTGTTGTTGTTGTTGTTGTTGTTACTGTGTGCCTTTAGAACTGATTCATAGAAGGCCATCCAGGGGCTTTTCAGAGACAGTATACTGCGAAAGGGTTGACTGCCCATCCTCCTCCTACAGAGCAGCTGGTGGATTCAAACTGTGTATCTTTGAATTGGCAGCACAGCTCTTTATCACTAGGTGACTAGAGCTCCACTATAAAAGATTACTATTGCCGTTCAAATCCACCAGATGCTCTGCTGGAGAAGGAGGGGCAATCTCCTCCTGTACCAGTCAGATCCAACTTGATGGTACACACACACAATTAAAAATAAATAAGTTAATTCATTTTAAAAAATATTACTATTGTTGTTGCTGCTCTGTTGTGTGCTGTCAAGTAGGAACTGACTCATAGATGACCCTCCAGTGAGTTTTCAGAGCTGTAAATCACAGGGGAGGAGACTGTCCATCATCCTTCTCCCTCAGAACAGCTGGTAGATTCAAACCACATGCCTCTGGGATTGCAGCGTAGCTTCTTACCACTAGATCATCAAAACCTCATTTCATCGCTGCCCGTCCAGAGAGTTTTCAGAGGCAGTAAATCTCATGGCAGGAGATTGCCCATCCTTCTCCTGTGGAGCAGCTGGTAGATATGAACTGCCTGCCATTGGGATTGCAGTATAGCATCTTACCACTGAGGGTTCCTTTCCAGTAACACATCCTACTGTGTGCACTGATGTCACCTGGTCCTGTTACCTGCCTGGGAGGACTAAGATGTGCCTGATTCAGGCCATGGTCTTTAAAATCACTTGCTATGCATCTGAGAGCTGGACAGTAAATAAGGATGTCAGAAGAAGATTTTATACCTTTGAGCTATGGTGTTGGAGAACAGTATTGAATATCCCATCGGCTGGCAAGAGAGCAAAAAGATATGTCTAGGGAAAAGTACAGCCAGAGTGTTCCTTGGAGGCTAGGATAGCAAAGCTTTGTCTCACATATTTTGGATATGTTGCTAGGAAAGGATATTCCTTGGAGAGGGACTTCATGTTGGAAAAGGTAGAAGGTCAGCAAAAGAGAGGAAGCCCATCGTTGAGATAGATTGATGGATGCAGTAACCGCAGGAATTGGCATAAATGTGTCAGAGATGATGAGGATGGCACAGGATCAGGCTGGGTTAAGATTTGTTGTTCATAGGATCGCTATGAGTCATATTTAACTTGGTAATACCTAACAATAACAACAACACAGGTTAAGAATAATTACAGCGTGACAAATCATTGTTACTCCAGTAGACTTCCTTTTGTCTACAACTTGCAGGTTTCTCTTGTTTTGACAGCATCCATGAATTTCAAAAAGAACAAACAAATCTCTCTTGGAAGAAGCACAACGAAGATGCTCCTTAGAGACAAGGACGGTTAAACTTTGTCTCTCATACTTTGCCCATGTTGTCAGGAGAGACAAATCCTTGGAAAGGTGTTATTATGCTAGCAAAAGCAGAGGGACAAAGAAAGAAATGAAGACTCTCAATGAGATGGACAGAGTCAGTAATTGTAAAAATGGACTTTAGCATGGTTGAGATTGAAGATGGGCCAAGATAGGGCAAAATCCTGATCTGTTGTTCATAGCCTCACTATAAGTCATAGCCAACTTGATGATACTTAACAGCACATAACAAGGAACTGTGACAAATTAACTTACTAACTTTGCAAGAGGGAAAAGCCCTTCAAAGTTATTGTAAGGTGCTCTGTATAGTACAGTTTGAGGTTCTCTGTCCAACACTTTACAAATTCTACTCTCACTCCAGTCAGCTATAATACCGTAATCACCTACTCAAATTCACAAATGGTTAAAAATAAAAATTAAAAACCCACTGCTAGCCAGTCAATTCCAACTCATAGCAACTCTCCATCAGATTCTCAAGGCTCTAAATCTTTATGTGAGAAGACTGCTCATCTTTCTCCTCTAGAGTGCCTAAGGAATCCAAATCATCAACCTTTCAATGAGAGCACAGCACATCACACACACTATAAAAGCACCTCATAAATGGTCAAGGAGATGGCAAATCAATCACAGAGCATTTTTCATTTTTTATATATATATGTGTGTGTGTGTAAAATTGCTACATCTCAAACATTGAAAATATGTGCAGTCTTCTCCCATTAAGATTTACAGTTTGGGAAACTCTATGGTAGATTATCATGAATGAGAATCTACTCAACGGCTTTGGTTTTGGGCTTTTAGTACTTAAGGATTTTCATGGGGAAAAAGAATATATTTTGTGTTCTTGTTCTTGTTGCCAATTATTCCATCAGCCTTGACTCTTGGCAAGCTAATGTATAAACATCAGAAAGAAACATTGTCCAGTCTTGTGCCATTTTGGTGGGTTTGCTTGGAATCTTTGGTGTATTTGAGTGTTTGGTATATCTGAGTCCACTGTTTCAGCTATGTTGTCAATGCAGCTAATTGAGAGCCTTCTTCCACTTTTGTTGGCCCTCCCCTTTACCAAATATGAGACCATTTTCTAATGATGTGTCCAAGTCAAGTGAATTGAAGTATCACCATCACCACTTCTTGTGAAGCTTTCTGGTTGTAGCTTCCAAGGCCATCTTGAATAGTGTTTGGCTGTCAGCACTATATTCACTATTCTTTGCCCACACTACAGTTTGAATAGAACAAATTTAAAGATATGAACACATATACACAGAAGAGTTAAGCATAATAAGAAAAAGTAAGTTCTAAGCACACCATCCCAATGTGAATAAATTTTGAGATAATAAGTGTATCACTTGTTTAGATGAACATTTATAAGAGATATCCAAGAAAATTATTTTCACATAGGAGAAGTGGTAGAACTAGATTATTATGAAAATCTCTTTTAAGATGTTGCTAGGGAAGAAAGTGGTTTCAATAGGCTGTCTAACCAGATGTATTTTTGTGCCACAGAACGGACAAGGTGAGCTGTTCAGTTCAGAAGAGGCTTTCAAAAGGCTGCACTGATAATTATCACTAGGGTTTTACAATCAAATACCAGATCTTGCAGAAATTCAGTCAGGTCTAGCTCAAGAGTGAGTTGGTATTATAATCTGTTTACTGTGGCTGAAAACAGAAATGTGAAAACTTTTGTGTTGACAAAGATTTACATTGGTGGTGCCAGATAAACAACATGCAAAAGCTTGCAGCTTAGTTTTATCTTTGTAATAGATAAGTGCCGCCTTAAATCCACTCCAGAGTATAGGCTCTCACAAGGCCTACAGTTGTCTTCTGGAGCCAGAGGTCCCACTGGGCAAAAGTGTGCACGAGATGGGAACAGCACAATCTATAGCATTTTTAATATGGTTTTATGGGCTCTCTTAGCAAATGCAGAAGGGTCCTGTGGGTCCACCATGAATGCGTAAAACCAATGTGTAAGGGGGGGTGGGGAGGGTGTATATATGTAAATATACGGAAATGCATGTGTCTGTGCACATGCATAAAAATGTATTCTATACCAAAAGGTAATAGGAAAAGAGTGATAAATAAGTTGAGGAGGTAAGGCAGCAATGGCCATCCCACCACCACCAAGTCAACACCAGCTCACAGCGATCCTGTAGGACAAGGTAGCATTGTCCATTGGGTTTCCAGGAGGATAAATATTTACAGAAGCAGACTGCCTCATCTTTCTCCCACAGAGCAGCTAGTAGATTCAAACTGCTGACACTTTGGTTAGCATCCAAATGCTTTAGTCACTGTGTCATCAGGGATCCTTTACATAAGCATACCAAAGCAACCCTTCACCATCTAATGCGTTCCAACTCATAGCAAGCCTCCATCAGGTTCCTCAAGCTGTCAACTTCTCTGCTCATCTTTCTCCCACAGAACAGCTGGTGGACTTGAACCACTGACCTTTTCTGTTAGCAGCACAACATGTAACATACTATACCACCAGAGCACCTCTAAAATAAGCTTGTTGTTGTTATGTGCCATTAAGTAAGATCCAATTCATAGCTGACCTTCCAGTGGGTTTTCAGAGTCCTTAAAATTCATGAGAGGAATTTTCCCATCTTTATTCTGCAGAGCAGCTGGTAGAATCAAACCAAGTACCTTTGGGTTGGCAATGTAACTCCTTGCTGCTAAGCTACTAGACCTCTTCCAAATAAGCTTATTTTGTTGTTGTTGTTGTTGTTGTTGTGTGCCACTGAGTTGGAATAGACTCACTGTTGACCGTCCAGTGGGTTTGTAGAAGCAGTAAATCGCATGGGAGGAGATTGCCCATCTTTCTCCCACAAAGCAATTGAATGGCGTGCCTTTGGGATTGCAACTCAGCTTTTTATCACTTCAAAACAATTAAATGGTATTAATTTGTTTGTTCTATTGTAATGTGATGAAACTACTGTATTGATGAAGAATATTGAATGTATCATGGACTTCCAAAAGAATAAACAATTTTTTTTAATTTTTAAATTTTTTTATTTTTTTTGTCTTAGACAAACATAACAAAGATGTTCTTTAGAAACGAGGATGGACATGTCATTAAGAAAGACCAATTGCTAGAAAAAGACATGATGTGGGGGAAAGCAGAGATGAGGGGTGGCGTCAATGAGATAGGGAGCTCTGTTGACATAATTCACAGGCAGTTGTGCTGCTAACTCAAAGGCCACTCCTCTCTGGTGCTTGACTCCTCCCACCAGTCCACAGGAGAAAGATGCACTCTTTCCTCCCATGTGAGTATAGGCTTGGTAATCAAATGGAGAGTTGATTACATAAGGAACTCAAACACCCCAAGGGTCATGAGGAGGGTGCAGCACCAAGTAGCATTTCTTCTATTATACATAAGGTTGATGAGTTGATGAAGTTGGCTCTGTAGCAGCAAATAGCCCCTCACTCACTCAATAGGCCTCCTTTACTGTCTCCTCCTGTGTCCCAGGAAAGACAAGGAAGTGACTTGGATACAAAATCACTCTCCAAAACCTTCCCATCTAATTCACAAATAGTGGAGATTCCAAGCACAAGAGCTACAATGCAAGGCCTAACTATGTGCTTTAGGGGCTTGTGGAAGGCTGTTGTTCCCATGTGTCATCTTCCAGTGTGCGGAGCCGTCCTAGAAGGGCCATCCTAGAAGAGCATATCTTTCTTTCAAGGGTGAACACTGTTAAGTCTCTTGCGGCAGAAAAGTATGAAGTGTAAAGAAAAAAGAATATACCATAGACGAATTTAGAAAATGAAAAATGATGGAAAATGGTGTATCTGTGAAAACGTGAAGAAAGGGAAGCTCTGGTGGCCTCGTGGGTAGAGCGTTATACTGTTAACCCATAGGTGGCACCTCTCTGGAGGTTCAAAGCCACTAGCAGCTCTGCAGAAGAAAGATGGACGATCTCCTCCCATGTAATTTACAGCTTCTAAAACCCCACCTGATAGTTATGAGTCAGTTCCAACTCAATGATGAGTTTGAGTGATTATAAAAATTTACAAAGATTTTTCTAATTTTTGGATATGACACTTATTAAGTCCACACTGCCTGTCATGAATGACTGTGTGCCTTAGTGGTTACACTATCAACCCAAAGGCATACATTTCAAACCCACCAGCTGCTCTGTGGAAGATGTAATTAACTGTCTCTGAAAACCCACTAGAAGATCAGCTATGAGTCAGTTCTGACCAAATTGTACATAATAACAACTCTTCAATATATGTCAGCTTGGTTGGGCCATGATTCTTAGAGGTTTGGCAGTCAAACAATTATGTGCTCATTCCCCATGATGTGACCAGCCAATAGTCATAAGAGGATTAGAGTGAGATGCAACACCCTCAATTAGGTGATAGCACACCAAAGGACATTTCCCTGAGGTATGGTCAGCATTACCTTTTAACACACAAGAGATAAAAGGAGAGAGAGAATTGAACAGAGATGAGGGACCCACTACCAACAAGAAGGAAGTATCTGCCCATCAACAAACGAATGGATAGAGAAGCTGTGGTATATTCATACCACGGAATACTATGCAGCACTGAAAAACAAGGAACTCCTGAAATAGTTTACAAAATGGGTGACCCTAGATAACATTATGCTGAGTGAAATATCTCAGTCATAAAGGGACATATACGGTATAATGCCACTGTTGTAAAACAGGACTGACATCAGGGTTGGGAGGAAACTAAGAGGGGATAAATAATGTTCATTTCATGAAACAGATGAGAGAGAAACCTGCTTAAAGGGAATATAAGATTAGGTATTATCTGTATGACAACAGTCAAGAATAAGAGCGATGTGCAACAATGAATGAATGGAAATTGAAAGTCTCTGTAAATTTTCATTGAAATTAATAATAAATTTTTTTAAATGTTAAAAAAAAAAGAATAAAAGCAGCATAGTAGAGTTGCCTGGGGTGGAGGTGGGGAATTATACAACAATGAAAGAATTTTTTTTTCCAAAGAGAAAAATCAACTAGGGGCAGGGCAGGGAGGAAAAGGTGCTACAGTGAATGAATGGAAATCCAAGTTCTCTATAAACTTTCGTTAAAATCTCAATTTAAAAAAAAAAAGCAAGGGGAAAAAATAGAACTCATCCTTTGGATTCATACTTTCTGAGCTTAGAACCACATAGACTCATGGAAAAGAAGAATGTCGAGATACAGGGTATATCAAGGTACACTGGTCACATAGACATTGAAATGAAACAAAGATCTTCCTTCTGACCCAGGATGTTCCTTGGAGGCATGGATGGTGGAGCTTCGTCTCACATATTTTGGGCATGTTGCTAGGAGAGGTTATTTTCTGGAGAGAGACATCATTCTTTAAAAGGTAGCAAGTTGGCAAAGATAGGAAGACCTTCAACCAGGCAGATTGGCACAGAGACTCCAGCAATGAGCTCAGGTGTGTAAGAGATGATATGGATGGCACAGGACAGGTCAAAGTTCAGATCTATTGTTTACAGGGTCACTCGCTATGAGTCCTACTCAAGACACCTGTCAACAACAACAATTACAACTGTATCAGTTAAAGCCAACAGTGATTGGAGGTAAGCTGAGCAGCGAAGTGTACACTGACTCAATTAAGAACGTTCAGTTAAGAGCTAACCTCATCTGGAAAACTTCCCCAAATTTGTTTCACCTCATTTGCCAAACACTATAATGGTGGTCAGTGGTGGAATTCTCTTACCTTCCCTGAGGTTGAGGTGTGATCCCAGCGAGTGTATCTCAAGAATGGCCACCACCACAACATACTACATAGAGGCTTGTATGTCACCTTGATGCTGACGGACCAAGAAGGTAGGTCTGATAGTTTGCCTGCAAATCAGCCCTTTCAAACATCCTGGATCAGAACCATCCAGTCCACAACCAACCACTGTGACAACAAGACAGGGATCTTTCTCCTTATCCACAGAACTGCCAACTTGATGACAACAAGCAACACCTGTGTAGAGGGTGGCTGTGGGCAGGGTTAAGAGGCACACCCAGTGAGCTGACTGCCCTGCCAAACCCTCGCCATGCTGTTCTCCAGAGGCTCGGTTGTGCATCTGAATCCTATGCTAATCTGTGAAGTTCTTGGACAGGGACCATGGCTTTCATCTTCCTATTCACCATACCCCTCCCAGGCAACTGGATAAAACAGCTTACTTTATAGACCTTCTCTCTTAGCTTTCTGACCTTTGGGTGGAAGGGGGGACTTTTTTTTAACTCCTTGCAAAATACTCCTTTAAAATGCAAGACATCTTAAATTTGGATTTAAATTAACATTTCTTTACTCCTCTTTATGTATGAATGTATTTCAATCACCTCTCAAGTATGCCCTGCCTAAAAAGCCTCAGGGTTGGAATTTTCCAGCTCTCTTGCGCACAGAGACAAGGATAGTGAAACTGTTTCACATGCTTTGGTCATGTTGCCAGGAGGCGCCAGTCCCTGGAAAAAGACATCAAGCTGGGAAAAGCAGAGGGTCAGTGAGAGAGAGGAAGACTCTCAAAGAGATGCACTTACACGGTGACTGCAACAATAACTTGGGCATAGTGGAGGTAGTGAGGATGGAGACGGATGAGGCAAGGTTTCATTCTGTCATTCACAGGGTTTCTATGAGTCATAGTCACCTGGACAACACTGGGAAAACAGCCTTAGTGTTGAAGGCCCTTCAGGGTGAGAGGGGTTAGACCATGACTCTTTTTGTTTCTATCAGAGCAGCAGTGGTGGTGACAGGGAATGGCAAAGGGCATGCTGACAAAGGAGATCAATCAGAGCTGGTTTTGACAAAGACTGTGGCAATATAACAATAGAAACAATAGAAATAGGAATGCTGGCTATATGGCAATAAAAACAGACTCTCAAAGAATGTGGCAAGACAACAGACTCAGGGACAAGATAAAGGAGAGAAAGGAGATGGCCAAAAGTCATCATAGATCCTTTAGAAGGAGTGCACTAATCAGCTGTTTAAACTCCACACTGCCCAAACAAAGGATCTATAAACCCTTTTGTAAGATAAGAACAGGGTCAGTCTGCCCTGGCCCTTTCATAGTTTGTTATGAAGGTCTAATAAACCTGTTTCTTTCTCTTGCTCTCACTTGGTTTTGGTGTCTTTCTTGTATTTCCTTGTCAGAACTTTCTAGTTCTTACCTGAAGAGGCCCCTGGACCTCTTTTGGAAATCATCCCCTGGGCTCAGTTGTAGAATGCACCATACAGGAGACTCAAGTTTGACTCCTGACCAATCCACTTCATGTACAGCCACCACACATGTACTAGCGGACGTTTGCATGTTGCAGTGATAATAAAAAGTTTTCCAGATATGAAACAGCTTTCACATTAAGATGCATTAGGAAGGAAAGCCTGGAGGTCGACTTCTGGCAATTCTGTGAAGTATGGTTGTCCAACCCACAACCAATCATGGGGCGGTGCAAGAAGGGACACCGTTTAATTCCTCTGTGCATGGTGAGAACCAGGAGCCAGCTTGAAGGCAACTAACGACAATAACAATGTTTTACAAAAGTAAATTGGCCTCTGTGGAACCAAACCACACACACTTTGCCTTTTGAGAGGCAGCAGAAGATACCACAGACGCATACCATGATTTCCTAAAGCCGAGGCTCAGGATGGTAGCGGTTGTGAACTACCTTCTCTGAACCCACCAGCTCTCCATCTCTCCTCTTCGCCACTGCTTTCCTTCTGAGATCGTAAGTGGTTTCACCTCAAAACAATCCCCTACTGCTCCTAAGCAAGGTAAGCATGGTTTGAAGTTAAAACCACAGCAACCCAGCCACTATGTCATAGTTTAACACTTTAACTGGAGCCCAGGATCTGCCAACTTTTCTCCCTCTGTTCAGTCCACTGTCAGGCCCTGGGCCCACTGGTGGTTATAAATGGTAGACACTGAGGAGCTTTCATAAGAGAATTTTCTACAGAACTAAAGTATTTCTTCTTTCTCTCTCTCTCTGTACACACACACACACACACACACACACACACACACACACACACGGTAGTGGTTTTCTGAAATATCTTCCATACTTGCCATATGCTCTCATGAGCAGAGGGGAAGACCACCAGCATGGAATACAAAATATGGGGCTAAACTCCAATTTGTCATGTGTGAGCTGGTTAACACGGACAGTCTCAGAGGCGCTGTGTGCCATACTTTAACAGAGTTTGCATGTCATCCTTGAGCAGGGGCCATTAATCTCTGTATCATTCTAATTGAACATCAGATGAAAACACTACAGGAGATCATGTACATTAGGTGTCCTGTGAGTGCTTATTGATATTCTTTCCACACAAAACAAAAATACAAATTTAATGTTCACACAATAGTTGTTGTCATTGTGTGTTGCCAATTCTGACTCATACTGACCCCCACAAGAGTATAACTGTCCTGTATGGTTTCCAAGGCTACAATCTCTATAGGAATGAAAACTCTCATCATTTCTTCCATGGAGCTACAGGTGAATTTGAAACACTTACTTCTCCCTCTTCATAGTCAAGCTCTTAATCATTGTACCATTGGGCGTTTTTATGTGTCACTAGTGAGCATTAATTCATGGTTCTTCCCTAATATAAGATTTTCTTCAGAGGCTGCTAAGATGGAGAGAGCATTTCAGTCTTGCCGAGTGGTATCACACCCCATGTGCCTAATATCTCCCTTGGTTTTGTTTCTCCTACTTTCCACTGACCCTTCTGCTGCCATCACTGTTCTCATCTTCAGCATGGTCACCTTCCACTCTAACAATCTTGTTAGAGTTGTTCTAAAATAATAGTGACTAAGATATGAATTGAAAGAATTATTATCAACAACCTGTATGATGCAGGTGACACGAACTTGCTTGTGAAAAGTAAAGAGCACTTGCAGATCAGAGACTACCCGTTTCAGCAAGGATTCACCCAAACATCAAAATCTGAATGAGACTACTATTATTAAAAACTAAATAAAAATTTACACACAGATAGACTTGTTCTAGTATATGGTTACCAGAGATGCAGAAGGTGGGTGAGGGGAGTGGGAAAGTAATAAATAGATAATAAACATTTATTAAGATGTATGAAGGAAAATATGAATTGAGTAGGTGATCAGATGTAAGTATTGTAATTAATGTTGTGGGGCAAAATGTGCATGAATGATTGATTGAAAAACCAATATGCTTTGTAAACTTTCCTTCAAATCACAATATTTTAAAGTCTGAAAATAAGAATAAATAAAGAAAACAAAAATCTTCACAACTGAACCAATTAGACAACATCATGAGAGATGGAGAAAAGATTGCAGAAGTCAGTGATTTTATTTTACTTGGATCCACAATCAATATCCATGGTGGCAGGGCTTAAGAAATTAAAACATGAGTTGCACTGGGGGAATTTGCCATCAAGGACCTCTTCAAAGTGCGAAAGAGTAAGGAGAGCGGTTTAAAAACTAAGGTGAGCCTTATCCAAGCCCATAATATTTCCAATTGCTTCGCATGCATCTGAAAGTTGAACAATGCAAAAAGAAGAACAAAGAAGCGATTTTTGAACTGTGGCATTGGTGAGGAATATTGACTATACCATGGGCTGACAAAAGAACAAATGTATTTTGAAAGAAGTACAGCAAGCCTTTCCTGAGAAGCAAAGATGGTGGAACTGCATCTCAAACACTTTAAGCCTGTTGTCAGGAGGCTCTAGCTCTTAGGAAAAGACACGCTGCTTTAGAAAAGTAAGGGACCGGTGAAGAAAGGAAGATCCTCAATAAAATGGGTTGACACAGCGACTGCGAGAACTGGCTTGAGCATAGTGAAGACTATAAGGCTGGCACAGGATTAGGTTTAGATTTGCTGCTCTTAGGTGGTTACGAGTAAGCCAGCACCTAACAAAAACAACAGGATCTGAGTGGAGCCCCTGTGTGGTTGAAATGGCCAACTTAATCAACTGTTAACCAGAAGGTTGCAAACATAACCAGCAATGTCTCAGAAGAAAGACCTGGTTTTCTACTTAAAAAAAGAAAAATCAACCCTACAGAGTACAGTTCTACTCTGACACACATGCAGTCATCACATGGCAGAACCTATTCAACCACAACTTCTCAGGATGTGAGTGAGGCTTAGTTTCATTCTGTTGCGTGTACAGACTCTCAGAGTCAGCCGGCTTCACTGCACCTAACCACAACCATGTGCAAACAGGGCTTATAACCCTCCATTACATATCTATTTTCTTTATCAGGTGCATCCCAAGCCTTGTTTTCTATGTCCCAGAGGGTTGAGTTGCTGGGTGATGATGAAGGAAGCTATTCTTACTAAGCATGTGCTACATGCCAGGCACTGACCTAAGTATCTTTTGAATACTCACTCATTTAACCCGAAGAAAGACTCTATGAGGGAAATAGAATGATATCAACATTCTGCAATGAAATAGATGCACTCAGAGGTCAGCACTTTGCCTTAGGTCAAACCACTCATAAGTGGGCAGTGCTGGGATTCACGCCTTATGTTGTAGCTCAAGTCCGTGCTTCACTATATGTTCTCCGGCATCTACAATTTGTATTACCTGGATGTGAAAATTGTATTTGGGGGCAGCTACATAATCTGCAAAGTTCAGTGCAAAACAAAAATGCCAAGAGCACTTGCATTCAAAGAGCCCTTGTTCAAAGATTAGGCAATAGTTGTTGTTATTGTTGTTGATACATGCCATTGAGTCACCTGCGACTCATAATGACCCTATATACAACAGCCCTAAACCCTGCTTGCTCTATCCTGTGCCAATCTTATTGTCTCTGACACACATACCCCCATTACCCCGGTGACTGAATCAATCCATCTCATCTAGCGTCTTCTTCTTTTGCACTTTCCCTCCAACCTCCCAAGCATGACGTCCCTCTTAAAGGACTGGCCTCTCCTTGCAACATGTCCAAAGTATGTCAGATGAAGCTTTAGAATCCTTGCCTCCAAGGAGCAACCTGGTCTCACCCCCTCTAGGATGAACCTGTTTATTCTCTTAGCAGTCCATGGTATAGTCAATATTCTTCTCCAGCACCACAGCTCAAAGGCATCAATTCTCCTTCTTTCATCCCTAGTCATTGCCCAGCTTTCTTATGTATAGCCAATAATTGCAAAGACTATGGCCTGAATTAGACGAACCTTAGTCTCCAGACTGGTATCGTTGCTCTTCAGTACTTTGGAGATAGCTCTGACAGCAGGCTTTCCCAATGCAATTCATCTTTTATTTTCCTGGCTGCTGGTACAAACAGTGTTGACTATGGTGCTAAGCAAACTAAAGATGTTAACAATCTCAGTCTCTTCATCATCTATGATACTGCCTATCAGCGCAGTGGTGAGAATCTTTGTTTTCTTGATCTTGAGCTCCAATCCATAGTGAAGGCTGAAGTTCTTGACTTTCTGTAGCAAGCGCTTCAGGTCCTCTTCATTTTCAGCAGGCAGGATTGTGTCATCTGCATAACGCAGATTGTTAAAGATGTGTGTCTCTCTCACTTTGGTCATGTTGCTAGGAGAGGCTAGTTCTTGGAAAGGGATGCCATGCTTAGAAACATGAAGTGTCAGTAAGAGAGGAAGATACACACACACACACACACACACACACACACACACACACAAATTGGATGGCATAAGTGACTGCAGCAAAGGGCTCAAGTGTGTCAGAGATGATGAGACGGCACAGGATAGGACAGGGTTCAGCTCTGTTGTTCACAAGGTCACTCTGAGTTGTATTCAACTCAATGGCACCTAACAACAACAGTGGAAATACAACCCAAAACTAACCACACTGCTTTTAGTTCAACTTTGATCCTCACACATTCTACTAACACTCTCTACCTTCAGCTTACCAATGCAAAGACTGAAAGAAAAAGGAGTTGTGTATTACCCTGTCTTCTCCTCCTATCGTTCATCTACTGGACTTCATTTACAAAGCACAGGTTCAAAGATACAGTTATTAAGAACGTCAAGATGGTGGCACTAAAGCATTAGATCAAGCAGGACGCCCACCTAAGCATAGGGCTCTGCTTGCTCCCACAGACTACCCGTAACACTGGCTCTAGTTACCCTGAATGATCACAGGCCATCAATCCTCTTTTTTTTTCTTTCTTTTTTTTAAAATTTTTTAATTTTTTATTAATTTTAATGAAAGTTTACAGACTTTGGATTTCCATTCATTCATTGTTGCACTTTTCTCCTTGCCCACCCCTTCCCCCTAATTCACTCTTATCTTTGAAAAGTAAAAGTAAAATTCTTTCATTGTTATACAATCCCTCCCCCCAAGGCCACTCCATTATGTAGCCTTCATTCTGGACTCCTGTCATGACAATAATAACTAATCATATATCCCTTTTAAATAGTTCTTTCTCTCATCTGTCTCAATGCAGTATACATACTTTATCCTCATCCCCTCTTTCTCAGTCTTCCCCCAGCCCCGATGTCAGTCCCATTTTACAACAGTGGCACTATGTGGTATTTGTCCTTTTGTGACTGTGATATTTCACTCAGCATAATGTCCTCCAGGGTCACCTATTTTGTATAATATTTCATGAGTTCCTTGTATTTCAATGCAGCGTAGTATTCCATTGTGTGAATATACCAGAACTTCTCTATCCAATCGTTTGTTGATGGGCACTTGGCTTGTTTCCAACTCCTTGCTATTGTGAACAAAGCCACAATAAACATGGTGTACATATATCTGTTTGGGTTGCAGTTCTGCTTTCTTTAGGGTATATTCCCAGTAGTGGAATTTCTGGGTCAAATGGTATTTCTCTTTCCAACTTTTTGAGAAAGGGCCACACAGCCTTCCATTGTGGTTGCACCATTTTACACTCCCACTAACAGTGAATAAGGGTTCCAGTTTCTCCACAATGTCACCAGCATCTGATGTTTGCTGTTCTGTTAAATTTTGCTATTCTTACTGGGATAAGATGATATCTCGTAGTTGTTTTCACAAGCCTCATTTTCGTGAGTGACACTCAGCTGTAAAACAGCTCAAGGTGAACGCAATAAAGAGCAACATAATTGCAATTCCAATTAGCTGATAACACCAGTGCGACTTTCAGAGCCATCAAACCTGGCATTCTATGTCATTCCACAATCTCTGACTGAGCTCCTCAGTCTTCACAAAACCTAGTGGGACAGGTTGGACAAAGTTTCTTGAATGAACAAAGCTTGTCCCTGAGCTCCAGTACACTAACCTGGAAGTGGAGACAATCAGACAGACTATATAAGGCAGATGCTACAATGGCAAAAATAAGGCACACAGTGGGGAGGGTGACTCTAAAGAGACACAGAAGCTTTATGAATTATAAGTGACATTGGAGTCAGTCTTTAAAAAGTGAGTAAAATCCTTATGAAGGATGAAGAAATGGCATTTCTCTTAACTAGGATCCCAAAATGGTAGAGTCAGAGTCAAAGATTTGCATGGAAGTAGTTTACTTGGGGAAATGATCCCAGGGAAAAAAAGTGATGGAGTGGGACAAATTGATCTAAGGAAAGAGAAAAGTTAAACAAAAGGTGTAGCACCACACTAGATAATGTTTTGAGCAAGTGAGCATAAATCTCACCAAGACCCTCACAGGAGTAATGTCAGCTGCTCCTCCACCTTGAGATCAAGGGGTGCTCTTTATTCCTGGCTCCTAAGCTCCACTGGTCCAGGGTTGCCCAGGGCTGTTCATTAACTCCTTAGCACTCTCAGGTTTGCACATGCCCAAGAGCTGCTAAACAGGCTCCCCTACTTATCCCATATTTTAGTAATAGGGAGGCCCCAGGGCAGACAGGAGACATGTGGCAGCTGAGGTGAGGTGTGGTCACGCTACACCTGTGCACAGCTCGTTGCCAGAGCAACACCTGAAACAGAAAGGTGTGATGTGAAAGAAGCAGTGGAGATGTACTACACAGCATCCAGTTCTCAAATCTGCACATGCATTAGACACTCTCAGAGGGCCCCAACCCTGCAGTTTCGAGTTCAGGAGGTTTGGGGTCAAATTGAGGATCAGCATTTCTAACATGTTCCAAGTTATGTTCATGGTGCTGTTTCAGGGAGCACATTTTGAGATAAATCAATAATCTTAGCAGAGGAAATCCCAATGCATGCATGAAAGCTGGAAAAGAAGAAATATTTAAGCAGCACCAAGTAGTAATGATGTGAACAGAGTACACCAGGTGAACAAGAAATAGAAGAGGAAGAGGAAGAAGTGTATCAAAACCCAGCCTGGACCCAGAGAAATCCCTGTGGTTCTTTGTATACATAGTAAGCCTTTTAAAAGATAGCAGTTCACTCTACAAAGAGATATAAGGATGATCAAGTTAGAGAAAGAGAAGTTTCCTAATTTTTTAAATGCATGTATATCTCCAACAAGAGACTACAACTGGCAATAAGAAACATGCAAATCAAAATCACAATGAGGTACCATCTCTCTCCAGACAGTGGCAAGTTTAACAGGGCAGCAAGTAATAGATGTTGGAGAGGATGTGGTGAGAAAGGAACTATTAAACATTGCTGGTGGGATTGTAAAATGATACAATCATTCTGGAAGGCAGTTTGGTGATTCCTCAAAAAGCTGAACATAGAAATTCCATATGACCCAACTATTCCACTACTTGGAATATACCCTAAGAATATGAGAACAGAGGCACAAACGGAGACTTATACACGAATGTTCATAGAAGCATTATTCACCATCACAAGAATATGGAAACAGCCCAGATGTCCAGCCACAAATGAATGGATTGAGAAATTATGATACATTCATACAAAGGAATACTATGCAGTACGCAGAAGCAGTGATTTTATGAATTATTACCTAACTTGTGAGGGACTGGAGAGCATTATGCTGAGTGAAATAACTCAGTCTCACAAGGACAAATATTGTATAAAACCATTATAATAGACTTAGTATAAAGATCCAAGGGGGTGAAGCAGAGGGATGAGATGTACAGGGGGAAGTGGGGGATTAATCATGAAGTTGTACAATCTGATGAGTGGGGGTATGAGGGAAATTGGAAAAATCTGGTCTGAAAAACAATTCAAATTTCATAAATAAGCTAGTATAATAATAATTATTATTATTTAAAAAATAATACAACATATTTCATTATACCAAGAATATAGTTGCCCAATTACTTCTGATACTGTTGTGGTTGTTATGTGCCGTCAAGTCAGAACCAACTCATATCTGACACTCTAGCGACTTTTCAGAGGCAGTTAATGACAAGGGAGGAGACTGACCATCCTTCTCCCAGAGCAGCTGATGGCCACCACAGCTCCCTGATAGCCTACTGAAACTCATCATCTATAAAAAAAGAGTTTGATGTTGGTTATTCTGTTTGTACCTTATCCCCCACGTAGGTAAGAGCCATTCTCTCTACACTGGTACTCCTCCTTTGCCTCACCCTCACCAGATGCCTCTTCCTGCACAGACCATCTCTCATCAGACTCCATTCCCATCATGCACTTTGTCCCTTGGAACCTAGGGTGCAGAGGACACCCCAACTATTGCTTCATCCCAGATGTCTCACCATCTCTAGAATCTGCCCAACATGCCTTCATTAACATTGTTTTCATGTTGTTGTTGTTAAGTGCCCTGAAGTCGCAGGCGACTCATAGTGACCCTATGAAGGGGAGTCCTCAATGCTTGCGTGTCTCTCGTCCTCTCTTCAGGTTCATAGGGTTTTCAGAGGCAAGCTATTATGGAAGTGGATGCCACTCCTGCTTCCAAGCTTGTTTTAATCAGGGAGCTCCACCCCACTCTCTGTCGGCATTGCGTAACCAGCCATTAACGCATTTGACACATCAGTGTCACAGTGTTCAGCCTCACAGCAACCACAAGTGACCGCTGTACATCAACTTGTACACCAGGGCTATACGACCTAGAGGAATGTCTGAACCAAAACAATGAAAGACTGTAATTTTCATGTAATTTATCTTTTTTCTACCAGGATCCTAACTGCAATGTTTCAGGGCAAAAAGGAAGGAGAGGGTCAGGGTGAGGCAAAATCTCATAAACAGATCAGAATTTTTGAAACTTTGGGTATAAAGAAGAACCCTGATGGCATTCCAGTTGATACTGAAATGCAAGATTTAAGTACAACACATAAATATAAAACTTTTAAAATATGTAATAAGTAAAAATAAACCAAAGCCTTGACACGAGATTAAAGATATGCTCAAAAAGAAAAGTGAGCTTTATAGAGAAAGTTTTCTTTCAAACCCTGAGGAATTTGCTACAGGCAAGGGAGAGGCCCCAAAAATGCTAACTTGTGCTATATAAAAAAGCTTCCCCATCTATACATGCTCTGGGAACATGGAATACTGGCAGCAGAAGAGAAAGAATGAGTTAGACTATGGACCTGAAATTCTTTAGAAGCATCTTGGGAAATAGAAGATAAGATCAGATCAGAAGTTAAACAGTCAGAGAACACACTGATAAGGTGACTGTTGCAATCAATTGAAAGCTCCCATCATGCTTGAGATATGCATCCATAATAAATTAATCCAAAAGTGAGGCTCTTCAGACAGTGCAATGATCTTATTCAATGGTGCTTCCCAGCCCCAGCTTCATCTCCTTCCCCAGGCTCTAGACTTCATATCCAAAATTGTGGAGAACACAGCAATGGTTCTGGCTCTGTCTTCAAGGATATCACTACCAGTGGCGATCAAGTGAACTGTGGCACACAGCGACCACGTGTGTCTGAATAAAATCATGTTCCATGGGGTTTCCAGTAGCTGAGTTTTTGGAAATCAATCAGCAGGCCTGCCTCTTGAAACATCTTTGGATGGACTGGAAGCACCTATCCTTATGGTAGCAGTCAAATGCTTTGATAGTTTGTACTACCGAGGACAAGTTCATCACAGGTTAAGGACAAGTTAGAGAAGCTTTAACTTTGCTGTTCTTCAGCAAGCTGGCCAGTCAGTGCCAACGTTAAAGGGGCTTCCTTGTCACAGTGAGGCCCTTAAGTGAGACAATGGCTTTTTATGGAGAGGGAGGATTTTGTTTTAGCCTTACAGAGCCTCTAAAAGACCCTCTGTTCTTTTTTTTTTTCCCCACTCTGTTTACACTGTGCCCTGTTGTTTTTCAGATTTCTGAGGTTAAATCCTGCACCCCTGTTAAAGCCGCTGAGTACTTCAGGATTTCTAGAGCTTCTCTGCTAATCTGTCATGTGTGCTGCTTTTCTTTCAATTGGGCCAAACAAAAGGCGAAGAGCTGCTGTTTTTGGTTTTTTCTTTTCCTTTTTTTTTTACCCCCAACAGAACAATGTTCCCCACCAAGATGATCTGAAATTCAGTCTGTGTCTGTCATCTCATTTTCAGTGAATTCTTCTGAGTTACTGATTATAGCATTTTACTTCAGGTACAAGAGTGTCCTTACCATCAAAACAGTGGGTGATATTT
The DNA here is from genome assembly GCF_000299155.1 of Elephantulus edwardii. Lineage (NCBI taxonomy): Eukaryota > Metazoa > Chordata > Mammalia > Macroscelidea > Macroscelididae > Elephantulus > Elephantulus edwardii. Next base: position 13,686,268 of record NW_006399821.1, read on the forward strand.
CTTAAACACTTACTATGTGTGAAGTGATATATATTTAAGCACTTAATCCTATAGAGATCCCAGGATGTAGCCTCATTTTTACAGATAAAAGGGAGCTCAAGAGAGACCAAGACATTTATCCAAGATCATGGAGCTAAAATATGGCAGAGCTGGGGCTTGAGTCTGGCTTTAGTCTAACACAGACCTCCTCAACAGAGAAGACTTGGCCCTCTGGCAACACTTGTCTGAAACCTTTTTTTTTTTTTCCCCAAAACTGGGATGATACTAAAACCTAATGGGTAGAAGCCAGGAATACTGCTAAACAGCCTACACTGTACTTCCAACGCACAACCATCAAGTAGATTCCAACTCATAATAACCTCCCAAAGCGGTAAATCTGAATAGGAAGAGATTGCCCTTCTTTGTCATGTGGGGCAGCTGGTGGATTTGAACTGCTGTGGGTGTATGGCCTCTTGGTTAGCAGTACAACATTCTATGGACTACACCCCAAGAAGTCCTTGAATTATCCACCCCATAATGTCAAGCAGGAGTGACATCCACTTCCTAAACAATATGTCTCTGGAAACTCTATGAACTCTGAGAAACGATAGTTATCGAAAGGCTTCAGATCTTTTGTTCATTGGGTCGCTATGAATTGTGCTCAACTCTACAACAATCAGCAATGTCAATAGTACCAAGTAGATAAACCCTGGTCTACTATGCAACACTCTGATTCTTTTCGTTTACAGGTTTAAGGTCATTTATTCACCAGTTATCTTAGTTGTAATGTATCCTACCATTCTCTCTCTAGATTTACACCGATCTGTTCTTCCCTAAATTTCCTTCTGTCTGTCCTTATCATTGGAATGGAGGGTCTGACCAATTGCTTGGTAGAGAATTTGTTTGGGGAGAGCAGGCTTTGGAATTGCCCACACTGTGACAAGGTGTGATGGTAAGAAACACACGGTCTTGAAAACTTTTGTCATTTTGTTTTGTTTTTTAATAATTGTCTTTTTTTGGTGTGGTTTTTATTTATTATTATTTTTATTATTTTGTGTGCGTGTACCGTCAAATCAGATCTGACTGGTACAGGAGGAGATTGCTCCTCCTTCTCCGGCAGAGCATCTGGTGGATTCGAACTGAGTAATTTTCTTTTTCTCCCTGCCCTCTCACTCTCTTTCTTTCTCTCTCTCTCTCTCCCCTCTCCCTTTTTCTTTCTCTCCTCTCACACCTTTCTTTCTTTTTCTCATTACTGTAGAGTCACAACTGACTCACCGCTGACCCTCAGGTGGGTTTCCAGAGGCAGTAAATCACATGGGAGAAGACTGTTCATCTTTCTCCCTCAGAGCAGCAAATGCCAATTGTCCACCCAGGGATTCCTAGTAATCATAGGAAATTGAATAAAAGTTCTCTTCTGGAAATGTTCAAAGTCCTAGCTCTAAGAGAGATGTGAATTAAAACAAGTATGAGATAGCATCTCACTCCAGTAAGAATAGCAAAATTTAACAGAGAAGCAAGCAACAAATGCTGGCAAGGTTACAGAGAAACTGGAACCCTTATTCACTGTTGGTGGAAGTGTAAAATGGTGCAACCACTGTGGAAGGCTTTATGACACTTTCTCAAAAAGTTGCAAATAGAAATACCATTTGACCTAGCAATTAGACTACAGAGAATATACCCTAAAGAAACTAGAACACCCACCCAAGCAGATATATGCACACCACGTTTGTTGTGGCTTTGTTCACAAAGGCAAAGAGATGGAAACAATCCAAGTGCCCATCAACAAACGAATGGCTAGAGAAGCTGTGGTATATTCACGCAATGGAATACTATGCTGCATTGAAAACCAAAGAACTTATGAAATTGTATACAAAATGGGTGACCCTGGAGGACATTATGCTGAGTGAAATATCTCAGTCATAAAAGGACAAATACTGCATAGTGCCACTGTTGTAGAATGGGACTGACATCAAGATTGGGGTGAGACTGAGAATGATTAGATAAATTATGTATACTGCATTGAAACAGATGAGAGAACTGTTTAAAAGGAATATATGATTAGCTATTGTTGTCATGACAAGGGTCCAGAATGAAGACTGCATAGTGGAGTGGACTAGGGGACAGGAGGAATTGTATAACAATGATATTTTTTTTAATTTTTTTTTACTTTTCAAAGAGAAAAGTGAACTGGGGAGGGAGGGGCGGGTAGAAAGGAAAGTGTGAACTAATGACTGAATGGAACTCCAAAGTCTGTAAATGTTCATTAATATTAAAAAATAATTTTAAAAAAGATACAAGTGCAGACAAGGGTCACTGAGGATGGGCTTCAAGACACGAGAATGAAAGCTGGAGGCAGCTGTGTATACATTGCAGCAGAGTAAATATAACACAGTCCTTCAAGCCACAGTCTTTGTAAGAACCACAAAATGAATTGGATGGAGCCATGCAATCAAGATGCTTGTGGCCCACTATGGGGATTGGATAGCTTCCTAATAATGTATGTAAGGTATGTGGCATCTTTGTTTGAATGAGACTATGCAAATAAGGTGCATGGAACTCTAAGGCGATGAGCCAGTTTTGCCATCCTATTAAGTTTCAAATATGCCATCCCAGGGATAGAAAGGAAGACTTCATAACTGTAAAGGAAGGAGAGGTGGGAGAGGAGCATATCCATTGGACTTGGGGTACCCGGGTTAGGAACCTCCTAGACCCAAGAGACCAACAACTATGACATCAGAGATAGTGAGAGACTGTGAGGAGAAGTGGCAAAGAAATGGTGGAAACAGGCAGCAGAACAAGGAGACTGCAGAAGAAAATGTGGTGCACTCAGGACTACGGAATGAGAAAAATGAGGCAGGAAACTTGCTAACAGCGGGGTGCCTTTGGAGTCTTGCTAGGAAACTAGGCTCCTGACTTACAGCATAAGGAAACTGAGGACCATTGGGCTGAACTTGATGGAGGAGTGGGCTACCACCAGCACTTTGTAGCATCTGCCCAAGCAGGACTGAGGCCATGGGGCCCTGGACCAAAAAACCAAAGGTCATAGAAAGACCTGGTCATGAGCACTACTTAGAACAAACAGTCCAGAATAAAGAACTGTGTCCTGAGTAATTTCTGATCCTGAATTGTAATTGGCTACTTCCCTCATAAAACCACATAGTTGTGAGTATTGTCTGTGAAAGAAAAAAAAAAATTCTCTTCTGATGCTTTGAAATAGCATGCCAATTCTAAAGTATTCTTTTCAAATGCACAGCAGGGCTGCAAGCTCTGGTTTCAGCTTTTGTAAAAGCTTTTAATGTCTAGATAGGCTCACTTATTCAGCCAATGCACTGTTGAGTCTACATAACTATGTTTTGGAGTGTCTGTCAGTAAAATACTGCATTCAGATACCAGGCTCTTCACAGATCTGTCAGCTTCCAGTAGGTACTCCTGACAGCATGTTGGTAAATTAGATATATTTATTAAAAGATAAGTGAAAACAACCAAAGCAAGTCTGGAAACTTGTAGAAGCATCATTGTCGTTGTGTCATCCAGTTGGAAGTGACTCATAGCTGACCCTCTAGCAGGTTTTCGGAGGCAGTTTGCTCAAGCCACAAATCTATCAGCTGGAAGGGTAGAGTAGAAGTATGGTCAGTGTACTCCTGAGAGACAAGAGTGATAAGACCTCATCTCACACACATTGGGAATATTACCAGGAGGGGTTGGTCACCAGAAGTAGGCATCATACCTGGAACAGTAGAGAGTCAGTGAAGGAGAGGAAGACCCTTGGTGCAAATGTCTTAGACACAGCTGAGGTTGAAAAGTTGGTACAGGATTGAGTAGGACTTTGTGCCGTTGTACATGGGATTGCCAGGACTCAGGGCTCCCTCCACAGAATCAAATAACAACATGACACAGGAGAAAGACTGACAGGACTTGGGACTATGGGAACAACTTGCAGCTCCCCATGTGCTGTTGGGTTGAACATGAAATCTGGTAAAAATGGTGTTTGAAGCACTTGATCAGAAACATCTTGAAAACGTCTGTATCTACCTGGTAAGCACAAATGGTGCTTAAATAACTAATTGAGAAAAGGTGAGGAAATGGATACAGATGAGTCAGGTAGTGACAGTGGCTGGGCCTGTGGCAGAGACGGGAGACATCAGACCTTCAGTGTCTCGTCCGAGCTCCCTGCAGCCAGGCATTCCTGCTCTTCTGCTCACTCACCTCAATGTCCTGCCATTAGAAGGAAGGAGATAGCAACATTTGTAAGAAAAACACACACAACCTAAATATGCCATGTGTCCCAGACTAGAATGGCCCTCACTCCACCATGGGGCAGTGACAGTCCAGTGGTAGGATGTTTGCCTTCTGTGAAGGAGGCCTGAGTTTGATTCCCATCAATCTCACACACAGGCACCAACCCATCTGTTAGTGCACACTGACTGTTATAGTGCTGACTAGATGTCCATGTCACAGACAGACTAGGAAAAAAGGCCTGGTGATCTGCTTCAAAAAACCAACCAACAAAAATGTTGTGCAAGACAGCCGTCCAATAAACACCAACACTGCTTTTATCAGACAGGGCAGTGTCTCATTCCACTGTGCATGGGGTCACCTCGAGTCTGGGTCTGACCTGAGGGCAACCAAGAACAAAAAGTTCATTGTACAAATTACTAGGAATCTTGTTAAATACAGATTCTGGGCAACTCCCAGACAACACACAGCTGGCCCTTAGCATTCACTTGGGTAGCAAGGATCTGATTAGGTTGTGAAAAGGACTTCAAATGGCTTGAGGAGCTAAATGCTTTCCCCAGTTGACTGCTCAGTCCTGACTGTGGTGAAACCAAAGGAATCTTCTGGGCTTCTAGATCTGATCAGTGTCACAGAGTGAAGCCATCTGGCCCAGTTCCTTTGCACAATCATCACTCCAGCCCAATCTCACCTGCCATAGCCACACTAGATGTCCCAGGAAAGCTAAGCCCCTGAGTTCCATACTTGTCCCGGCCTTCCTCAGGGTCCTGCTCTCCTCCTGGAGAAAGGATGAAAGTCACACAAGTGTGGAGGACTTTCGTTCATAGGGTCGCTATGAGCCGCCTATGACTCAATGGCACTTAACAACAACTGCTCTCCTTCTGCCTGATCCTCCCTCCTTCCCTCCCCACCTGCTGAACGCCTCCTCACCTTTTCAGACCCTCCTCTCAAAGCCTTTCCCAGGCATGAGTGAGTCCCCAAAACACCATGATGTTTTTACATTAAGTCAGTAGGTTGCCTCCACTCACTCATAAATTATCAGGAGTAAAATTATGCCATACTTACTGAAATAATTCCAAATTCTTCAAAAAGTGTCTGAGGCACAGTATAAATTATAAAAGTATATCATAAGACCATTGATGTAAAAATATAAGGACATGTGTATGACAATCCAAGAGGGAAAGGGTTAGAAGGATGAGGTTGACCAGGGGAAAATCATAGGGTCACACAATTTGGTGGGTGGAGGGAGGGGGTAAAGGAAATAGAAAGGATCCAAAAGGGATTTGGAAAGACAGGGTAATGGTAGGCATAGTTTGATGGTGATTAATTTTATAAAAGACCATGTGTGGCAATGATTGTGCAAAACACAAATGTATATGAATTTTCTATGCAAACTAATAAAAATACTTTTTAAAGTACTGGTCAAATAAGTATTATCATCAAATGTCACATACTTTCTTTTCTTTCCGCACCCTCTGCATCCTCCTTTCCTCCTCAAACATCTCCAAGGTTTTAAACCCTTGGCCTCATATCTTTTAAGTGCTTTCAAATTAATAATAATTTTCATAAATGTTCTTTCATAAAAGAGCTTTTATCTACTTTTATCTATTGCTTACTGTATACTAGACACTGTCTTATTAAGTCACTTCATCTTCATAAGCCTATATAGTTATTATTGTTCAGTTATTATTGTTACAATTGTTCTCAGTTTGAATATGAAAAAACTGCAAGTCAGAGAACAGTAAGTAACCTGACCAAAGTCACGTGGTAGGAAGTGCTTATGCTAGGATTTGAAGAGTGGAGCTATAAACAAAGACGGGGCTTTGGTAGTATTCAGGAATACAAACTAATTACAACTCTGTATGTACCCTTGTCTGTTTTTAGCCCTAACCTACTCACAGAACAGTTTCTTCTTTATAGTGGGGTCACAGCAAAGCTGGAGAACATCCTGGTTTCTTCTTTACGTGGTATTCATGGATTGACACAGTGACCGTAACAGTGGACTCCAGCATCATATCAGGAATAGTGAGGGTGGCGCAAGATTGGACGAGGTTCAGGTCATCTGTTCATAGGGTCGCTACTTGAAAGCATGTAACAACAACAACAACAACTTTATTGGCCATTGGAAACGACACCTTATGACAACTTGTCCAATCATTGAACCAAAAGGACATTAAGAAGGGAAACTTGGAATTCCAGCATATTGTTATCATGTTGCCATCCAAGAGGAAGGATGCTGGAAGGTGCTGCCTTCCTCCTCAAAAATCTCACTCTAACAGAAGCCCACAAACAAATTCCAATAGATAATAACGACATCATTTAGCCATAATGAGTTGTCTTGTAGATTTCACAGGGGGATCTCTTGGCCACAACTGGGTTTAAATGCAGCATCGTTGTTCAGTGTAACTGCAGGGTTCATAAGACCCAATCCTTTACTGGTATCCAGTAAAGACTCAAGGAGGCTCCAAGGGTTGGACACTCCAAACATGGCCCTTTTCCTATCACCACCTGGAGATCCTCAAAGCCAGGCCTGGTTGAGGCTGCCACTGAATTGGCTGAAGCTCTATTGAGCCTGGATTGCAGTTCCATTCTTTTCTTGTTTTGTCCTCCTTCCTCGCCCTCTTCTCCACTGGCATTGATCTCTAATAATAGAGAGGAGTTGGAACTGGTTTATTCCTTGAAAGATGGGTCTTAGCAGTACCAAATAAGATAAATAGATCACAGTTCTGTATGTCTTCCTTCTTCTTCTTTAACCGTATCCTTCTTTAAGAAACAAAGCTAGGGGTGGGGATGGTGGCAGAGTTCTTTATCATAGACTCACAGTGGAGCTGGAGAACACATCCTGGTTAGTTGTATCTAAGTTTACAACTGAATGTTTATGCCAGGAGATTTCTGGCTTTACCCTTGTGAGATACAGGATGATAGCAATTCAACAGATAACATTCTATTCCTTACTCACGATACAAAGGCATTGTCTAGGTACAGAAAAGATAGAAAGCACGGTCATCTTAGAGCTTACAGGGGGATCCTCATCCTGACCCAGGATGGTAGTTGCCCTCGGGCTGGCTTCAGCTGATGGTGACATTATTTACATAGGTGGGAAACATTGCCTCATCCTGTGTCACCTTGACGACTATTGTGTTTGAGTCCACTGTTGAGGATATTATGTCTATCCACCTTCTGAATGGGTTCCTTCTATTTCACTGGCCCTTTACTTTACCAATCAGGATATCCTTTTTTCTGCTGGTTAATCTTTTTTTAATGAGAAGTTCAACATAGAGGAGCTCAAGTCAAGCAATTTTGTTTTTAAGAAACAATCCCATTTTATATTTTCTGATGTTAACTTGGCATTCAATAAATGTTATTGCCATTAATTGCTGATTTTGTTGTTATGTGTTGCTGAATCAACTACTACTCATGAACAATACCTCTGAACCCTGCCTTATCCTGAGCCAATCTCACCATCTCTGACACACCTGCCACTGTTGTCACAGTCTAGGGTCTTTCTCTCTCACACTGACTCTCTATGTCTTTCTTCAAGTAATGTTCTTTCCTGGTGTTATGCCCAAAGTATGTAAGAAGGAGTTTCAAAATCCTTGCCTCCAAGGAGCAACATGGTTTCATCCTCTCTAGGAAAGGCCTATTTTCTTTCTTGGTATCCCATACTACGGTCAATACTCTTCTCTAGCACCCCAACTCAAAGGCATTAGTTCTTCTGTCATCCTTTGTCATTTTCTAGCTCTCAAATGCAGAGAAAACAACTGAGAAGACCATGGCCTGGATCAAGCACACCTTAGCCTCTAAACTGACATCATTGCTCTTTAGCACTCTGGAGAGGTCCCTAACAGCAGCCTTTTCAAGAGCAACTTATCTTTTGCTTTCCTGACTGCTGGTGCCAAGAATGTTGACTGTGAATCCAAAGATGAAATTGTTAACAACCTCAATCTTTTCTCCACTTATCATAATGCTGCCGAATAGCCCAGTGGTGAGAATCTGTTTTCTTGATGTTGAGACATAATTCATTTGAAGACTGCAATCCTTGACCTTCTGCAGCAAACATTTTAAGTCCTCAGGTGAGCAAGGTTGTGTCATCTGCATGATGCAGGTTGTTAATGAATTTTCTTCCAACCCTAATGTCCAAGATTGAAGGGCGAATGAGTGGACTACAATTTATAATAATGACCTCATGCACCACAGAAAGAAACCCTGCTTGATCCTGTATCATCCTCCCTATCTCCACAGAGCCCACTGCACAAGTCACCACGTCAGTTCACCTCACTGAGTCTTCCTCTCTTTTGCTGACTTTTTACTTCACCAAGTATGATGTTCTTTTCTAAAGGTTGACCCATTCTGATGGATAATAAGCCTAAAATATGTGAAAGAAAAAAAAGTCACCATTCTCGTTTCCATGGAGCACTCTGGCTACACCTTTTCAAGACAGATCTGTTTATTCTTTTGCCAGTTTATTCAATACTTTTTGCTTACACATCTCAAAGGCATCAATTCTTCAATCTTCCTTATTCATTGTCCAGCTTTCACATGCATAGAAAGCAACACTGGTTTGGATCAGATACACCGTAGTCTGATATTCTCATTCTTTACTACTTTAAAGAAGCCCTTGGCATCAGAATTTCTCAATAAAACATATTTTTAAAAAAATATTTTTATTATTTTTGTGTGTGTACCATCAAATCAGATCTGACTGGTCCAGGAGGAAATTGTTCCTCCTTCTCCAGCAGAGGATCTGGTGCATTCGAACCACACACCTCTGGGATTATAGTTCAGCTTCTTACCACTAGGCCACCAGAGCTCCCTCAATACAACGTATTTTCTGATTTCTTGACTGTTGCTTCCATAGATGTTGCTTGTGAAACAAAGCAAAATAAAATCTTTGATAACTTCAATCTTTTCTCCATTTATTGTACAGTTGTGAGGATTTGTAGCATTCAGTAAAATATCAGCTTAGCAAAAACAACAAAAAACTTAGACCTTTACTATTGTTTCTTATAAAATACTAAAGAGGGAATATACATCCACTGTATATTCACTTTGTTTAAATCCTCTTTCTTGCCTCTCCTATGCTATCTCTTCCCCTCCATGCTGTCAACCCCTCACAGACAAACTCAGTCCTACTTTGATGGAAAAGCAAAAGGTTGAAAGGACCCAGAGGTAGAGAGGGGGAAAAAAATTATATATATATATTTCCCTAAATTTTTTTCCCAGAATCAACCCTGTTTTTAGAAAACCTATAGAACCCATGGAAGTTCTGGTGGCCTCATATATAAGGAGTTGTGCTGCCAACCCAAAGGAAGGCAATTCAAATCCACCAACTGCTTCATAGGAAAAAGATGAGCAATCTTTTCTTGTGCAACTTATTGCCTCTGCAAACCCACTGGAGAGTCAGTTATGAGCCTGTTCTGATACAATGACAAAGAAAGTAAGTTTCTCCCAAGTCAGGAGGGGAACCACTAGGTAGAATCCAGGATCCAAAATCTGGGACCCTTGTTTGTCATTGTGTTTATTTAAATTAAATAATAATAAATCTTTAGGTGGCCACCAGTTTAGTCCTACGTCACAGCTGCAAGTGACCGCGTAGCTGAAAACAAACTCTAGATGGTGTTTATCATGGAAGATGGTGAGAAGGAGGTGCACTATTTATTGTGAAAATGTAAAAGGCCTTTTGTCATTATTTACTGTCCATTCCTGATACATTAAATGACTAATGCATACTTAATCACTTTACTGGATAGATAACAGTGTGAACAGAGAAAAGAAAGAAAACCACTCATCAAGTGCTAAAGAACTGCTTCTCACTCAAGAGCATCATAAAAACCAAACCCTTTAAACCTATTCCAAGTTGCAAGCAAAGCTGAACGTCTTTGTGGGATTTTCACAGCCATGACCTTTCAGAAGCATGTTGTCAGCCTTGTCTTCTAAGCCAGCTACCTTTTCAGCTAGTTCTAGAGCGTGTAAAGCTTTGTGCCACTCAGGGACTCCCAAGAACAATATCCTTGCTGTTGAGTTGAAACCAATGAATAGTAATCCTCGCTTGGGTTTCTGAGGCTATAAATCACACAGAAGACTTCCTATCATTCTCCCAAGAGTATTACTGATTATTGTTAGGTGCCATCAAATCAATTATGATTCAAACAACCGATCAGGACCTTGTGCTATCCAGGACCATTCTCATGATCTTCACCATGCTCAAGCCCATTGTTGCAGTCAATCCGTGTTGTTAAGTGACTTCTCTTTTGCTGATCTACTACCTTTCCTAGCATGGTTTCTTTTCCCAAGGTCTAGCCCCTCCTGAACACATGGCCAAAGTGTGTGAGTCAAAGTTTCATCATCCTTGTCTATAAAAAGTATTTTGATTGTACTTCCTTCAAGACACCTACATCTGTTCGTTCTTCTGACACTCCATGAGATATTCAATACTCCTTGCCAACACCACAATTCAAAGGCATCAAGTCTTCCTTATTCACTGTCCAGCTTTCAGTTTGTGGTAATGATCGCACAGCATGATGAGAATTACTGATGTCCCTTAACTGTGCATGCGAAGAATGTTGAAATGTCAAGAGTTTCATACATAGACATTTGCCACAATAAATTCACATGTAGCTGGAGATGTATGTCTTTTTTTGGTTTTCACCAGCCTCACCATCCCTGTTAACAAGAAGTGTGGGCATTGAAAAGATACTGCATGCCAGGCACTTTTCCACAGATTGTCTGTTAGTGCCCACACATCTAGGAAGTAAGTACTATTACCATCCTCATGTGAAGAAGAGCAAGTTAAAGTTCAGAAGGATTAAGTGCCAGGTAAATGCATCATCAACTCAGGGCTGCTGAGTTCTCAGCCTCTGGTGAATGCATGATCCCAAGTGACCTGTCATCATCCTGCCTCAGCAAATGGCAAGGACAACCCTGCTCGCTGCTTGGAGAAAGGAGTTCATACACCAATTAAGGCCGCGCTCCTCGGAAACTCAGCCAGTCACCGAAGAGCCCATCATTTCGGTGGGGAAAGAAAAGCATCTTCACAAGAACACACCTCAGAAAACTGCATTGATCTAGAAACTTGATTGTGTTGTCATTGGGAATCCAAGTTCATCTATGTTAAGATTATTCTTTGGCGCTCAGAGCCTCTAAAGCTCTCAGGCAAAATTTTTATCCTTTTGCATTTTTGCCAAAGCTGTAACTAATTTAACCTTTTTTAAAGTGTCCTTCCTCACTCTACCCCTCGGACTTTCTAAGTTACATGTTAGGCAATTATAATTTTACTCTTATTGTTAAACACTAAGTGAAGAATGAACTAACTTGTGACAGGTGATTCCAATATTGTAATCGAAACCATTCATTCTAATTACTCTAACGTTCTATATTGCTTCAGCATTTGAGCCTTTAAATTGTTCTGTGGTTTAAGGACAGCACAGCCTGTAGATGTCAGACGCACATGTCATCTCACATATCCACAGTCCTGCCTTACATATTTTCAACCCTGTTGAATAGAAATGTAACTTATTGTGAAATATCCATGACGTCACTGGGTTGGTGTCACACCCAGTGTGGTAAGTCCTTATGAGTTACTCAGTGAGCAGAGATGGTCAACCAGCCACCTCATCACCATCCCGACCTTAACCCTCCTTGTCCCACCTCATGAAGCTCTGAGGGAAGATGGTGCTAGTGGTAGGGATAAATGCTTACAACTGGTGACACCATCACTAGTGGTAACAGTGCCTTAGTACCTCCTCCCCTAGGTGCTGGTCTGCCTTCTGCCACCGCAACTGCAGACCCTGGGGCCTTATTAAAGTCACTCCCTCTGACAGTGTGGGAAAGGGAGGTGGTGAGGTCCATACATCCCAACGCCCGTAGAAACATCTTTGTGGAACCCATATACAGCTCACACTCTTCTATTTTCAGATTTCGGTATTCACTTAGGAAATCTTTGAAAAATCTTTTAAAAATATTAGTATTGAAATAAGGCTCTTTTTTAATTCAGAGGGAAGGGATATATTCCCATTTCTTATACTCATTTTAAGAGAAGTAGAACAGTAGTTTAAATAGTTGTTGTTGTAGTTGTTGTTGTTGTTGTTATGTGCTGTGGAGTCGCTTGCAACTCATAGAGATCCTATGTACAACAGCCCTAAACCCTGCTCTATCCTGTGCTAATCGCATTGCTTCCAACACACCCATCCCGATTACCCCAGTCACTGAATCAATCCACCTCATAGAGGATCTTCCCTTCCCGCGCTGTCCTTCCACCCTACCAAGCATGATGTCCCTCTCCAAGGACCTGTCTCTCCTTACAACATGTACAAAGTATGTCAGATGAAGCCCCAGAATTCTTGCCTCCAAGGAGAAGCCTGGTTTAACCCTCTCCAGGATGAATCTGTTTGTTTTCTTGGCAGTCCATGGTACATTCAATACTCTTCTCCAGCATCACAGCTCAAAGGCATCAATTCTCCTTCTATCCTCCCTAGTCATTGTCCAACTCTCTGATGCATAACAACTGATTGCAAAGACCATGGCTTGTATCAGGTGCACCTTAGTCTCCAGAGAGACACTGTTGCTCTTGAGTACTTTGGAGAGGTTCCCTAACAGCAGACTTTCCCATCGCAATACATTTTTTTATTTCCTGGCTGCTGGTGCCAAGAGTGTTGACCGTGGAGCTGAGCAAACTGAAGCTGTGAACAATCTCAATCTCTTCGCCATCCATCCTGATGCTACCAATTGGTCCAGCAGTGAGAATCTTTGTCTTCTTGACATTGAGCCTCAGTCCATACTGAAGGCTACAGTCCCTGACCCTCAACAGCAAGCACTTCAGTTTCAGCAAGCAGGGTTGTGTCATCTGCATAATGCAGATTGTTGATAGATCTTCCATCAATCCTGATGCCACATTTCTCCTCATAGAGCCCAGCATCCGGGATGATCTGTTCTGCATATAGGTTGAAAAGGTATGGAGACAGGACACATCTCTGGTGTACACCCTTCCCAAATTTAAATAATTAAGGTATTAAAGAATAATTTTTAATCATACCAACGTAACAAACTACTCTTTCCCCCCTTCTCATCCAGACACACACATAACTTCATGTATGCACGATCCTGTCCTATGCATTGTTAACCCTACTTGATGAAAGCATAACTAGGTTTTATACAAGTTGTTAGTAAGAGTCTGTTTTTTCATACACGCAGCAGCTCCGGGATGCACACACACACACACACACACACACACACACACACACACAGTTCTTACTCGGCATTAAGTGAATTGTGAGTACTTATCTACTGCTCATGTCTTAAAATGCTTTTCTTTCCATTATCTCATCCAATTCTTACAGTGACTCAGTAAGACACTGCTGTTTTTATAACTTCAGGAAGTAACATATATTGCACGATGATGGACAGCGGTCAGCAAAATTTTTCTGTCACAGGCCACATGGTAACTTCTCTGTTTACTGTGGATGCTGCAGGTTCCGTGACAACACACTGAAGTGCAGGTGGCCACAGACAGCATGAAAATGAACGAAGAGAATGGTATGTTCCAGCAAAATTTTTCTCATGTATACTAAAGTTTGAATTTCATCTCATCGTCCTGTATCACAATATATCCTTCCTTTTTTAACCACTTAAAAAAAGAAAGGGAAGCCTTTCTTAGTACATGGGACACACATACACAGGTATACCCTGAACTGGCTCATAATGGTTCGCCAACCTCTGGTGCACATCCTAGACTCTTGGAATTGAGAGGGATCTTTGTCTTCCTTCTTTGCTTCTCTTTCCAAGGTGAAGAGTTGGATGTCTACAGATGACCTGGTGGGTGGGCTGAACTAGAACTCAGGGATTCTGACTCCACCTTGAGTACTCTTTACACCATACGGCAATGCTCAAAGCAAAAAATAAATAAGAAGTCAATTAAAAAGCTAACTGCTCTGCACTGTGCCCAGAGAGAACAGCCCGTGCTGGCTGCTCCGCCTGCTCTGTTAAGGCCGACAGCGTTTGGCAGGCTCTCAGGAGCTTGAGAAACGATAACTGGTTAGGCAGAAATTGTTCCAAGGAAGAGCCCAGTGACTTTTGCTCTGTTACTTTCTTGCTACTGCAGTTTAACTCTTCCTCTGCCTTCCTTGTAAAAGATGCGAAGTAAGGAAATTGATACTTGCCACTTTAACTTTTATCACTTTTATCATCGTTTTCCTCTTGGTGTCAACTTGACCAGCCCCAAAATAGGACGAAGCTCTGAGGCAGGAGAGGGGTTTTTCTCCCCCCAAGTAAGAGCTAGCAAAGTGCATGGTTGAACAACTGCCTCAGAATAGTTGTCACCCTGTCCCTTCCTTCTGTTCCCTGAACTCCATGTTTTCGTTGCCTCTTGTTCATTTGTTTCCTACTGTTTAATGGGAACAACACCCTCTAGCAGCTGCCCAGAAGCAGCACTTGAGATAGGAGTTCAGCCCATGCTTTCATCTTACTGTCCCCAACCCAAGAGCTGGAATCTGTGCGTGAGCTTGGGCATTTGTGTGTCTATGTCGCTATGTGCATGTGTGTGATCATGTATATGAGTGCACACATGTACACATGTGTGGTGTGTGCATATGTGTACCTATATATGCATGCACACAGGTGTCTGTGTGCTCGTGTTTCACATGTGCATCTAGGTTCTGATGTGCTTGTGTGTCCATGCTTATCTGTGTATCTGTATGTGCCTATACATGCATGTGTCTGCATGTGTGTGTGCACATGCATATGAGTATGTACCCTTACATGCTTGTGTGTGTATGCAGTGAAAATGGAGACAAGGTTAAAGCCCTTCAGGGAAGGGACTGGGCCAGGTGGAGCTGGGCACAATAGCTGATTATGTTTCTCATCACCATTTGGGAATAGAAGGATGTTGTGGGCCTTCTTTCCTCTTCTTTGAATTATTTCCCCATCAGCCTCCTTCCTGTCTCTCTCTCACTGCCCATCTCTGTCTTTCTGGCTGGCTGCTCTGAGGCATCCAGTCCAGACAAAAATCTTTGGGGACTGATTCCCAACCCTTGCCTATCTGTGTTCATAAGTCTATTCTGACACATGATGATCTTCCATCAGGTTTCCAAGGCTGTAATCTTAATAGAAACAGCAGACTGCCCATCATTCTCCTTTGAAGCAGCTGGTGGATTTGAGCCACTTACCTCTTGGTTACCAGTGCAGCATGCAACAATTCCTTGTGCTAGCATCAAGTGTGTGTATTTAGATCACATGCTTCCTCCTTTCCTGGTCTAGCAGCCCTGCAAACCCAGGGCTATATTTATTCTCTTAAGGGCTGCAGGCCAGCACTTCTCACCATGCCTGACACAGAGCAGAAATCTTTTATCACATGTTACTGAGCAAATGAACCTAGTTAAGAAAATCAAGACCGGGACTTTTCAATGCAAATTTTTACACTGGCCATGTAAATCCTGCTGAGGAAGCTGGACTGAGTCCCAGGGTTTCCAGAAAATCTCAAGCTGCAAGATTCGTATAACCAAACAGCCTCCTGAGCTGATGGTCTCATGTTTTTGGAGGCTTGTCGACCTATTGGTCACATTCATCAGGAGATGTGCTCAGCAGTGTGAAAGCACTTGATTTTTCTAAGAACTCTCCTTTAAAGTGGGTCAGTAGTATCTGCAAAATGTATTTAGGAATTTTAGAAGGCACAAAGAGTTAAATACTCACCTACTAGATGAAAAGTTGGAGGTTCAAACCCACCTAGGGCCACTTCAGAAGAGAGGCCTGCCTGTTTCTGAAAGATCACAGTCCCTGGAAACACCGTCAAACAGTTTGACATTGCAGCAATGGGGTTACTATGAGTTATATTTGACCTGAGGACAGCTATTTTAGCTTTAGTTTTTGCCAAATTCAGCAACATAATTTTAAAACTAGAAAATTGAAGAGTTGTGAGATCTCTAACTTCCCACAGTGCAAACTCTCTAATCTGCAGGGTCTTCTACCCTAAAATGGGCAAAGCTGCCATCTTTCTCTCACCTTACTCGCTAACATGGAACATTGTCTGGAAAATGTACTGCTGTTTTATTTGGACTTTTTTTTTACCATTTTTAACACATATTTCTTTAACATTTATATACACAGGCATTGAGCTAAACTTAATGGGGGTGGGGGGCGTGGGGAGGAACAATTGCCACCTAGTGTTAAGGAGTTGCATTGCCAACACAAAGGCAGGCAGTTCACATCCATCGGTACTTCTGTGGAGAAAAGGTGAGTCCTCTCCTATGCCGTTTACAGCCTCGGAATAGGCACTTAGAAGGTTAGCTATGAGTCGGTTCCATTTCAAGAGCACCTAGTGACAAAAGGCCCCTAAAAAAGAGGGTAGTCAAATGTCAGAGTTAAACTATTCATTTATATTCTACACACTTTCGTTATATTGTTATGTACCATCAAGTTGGAACCAACTCACAGCAGACCCTCTAGTGGATTTTAGAAGCAGTTAATCGCATGGGAGGAGATGGTCCATCTTCCTCCCACGCAGCAGCTGGTGGATTGAACAGCCTGCCTTTGGGTTGGCAGCACAACGCCTTACCGTACTTTTACTGTTGTTGGTGTGTGCCATCATAACTGAATTGGCTCATAGCTGACCTTTCAGCAGGTTTTCAGAGGCAGTTAATTGCTTGGAAGGAGACTGCCCATCCTTCTTCCTCAGAGTATCTGGTGGATTAAAACCACATACCTTTGGGATTGCAGCACGGCTCTTACCACTAAGCCACCAGGGCTTCCTATACTATTAGTAAATATCTATTAATAAGGTCCATGATTAAGCAAAAAGGAAAAGCAAATATACAAATAACAGTAGGACAATATTAAGTGCTGTAATACAGACAAAATAAATGTAGATAGGAGGACCTCAAAAACCTTATTTCTTAAGGAGATCAAGAAAACCATCACAATATGAATTTTTTTACTTCAACCTTGAAAATTGAATACAAGTTCATGGAACCCAGTGGAAAGAGGGGAGAATGAAAGGAAGGGCCGTTGGGCCAAATGTGCTTTTATCACTAGCTGTCTTTGAGATAGCTCTTGTCCCATGGTGACCTCTACACCCAAGGAAATCAAGTGACCTTGTCATGCAGCATCCACATGATCAGCCCCGACCCGAATGCTGTATTCCACAGAGGTAGATTACCAGACCTTTCTCCCTAGGTTTCTTAGTCTATGAAGAAAAAGGAGAACTTCCTGGGAAGGCTCATGCCAGAGCTCACATAGACACAAAGGCATCAGATACAGTGGGCTTGAGACAGGGTATCACCACTGCATTTGTCTTTTATGGAAAGCAGCTAAAAATCCCACTCACTGCCAGTGAGTTGGAAACGACTCATAGCTGTTTCTCCAGTTACGTTTTCAGAGACTGTAAGTTGCATGGGAGGAGACTGACCACTAAAACCTGTCAAGCACCAAATTGACAGGAAAGCCCCCACAGACTGCTTAGTCGGGCTGTAGATATGGTGCACTGTCTAAGTCCTCCACACAGGAGGGAATTCTACCACGAATCATTATTGTTTCCAGATCAAGTACACAGAGTGAGTGAGGATCAGCCTAAATCACTATTATTTAAATAGCAGCAAGTATACATAGGATTAGGGTGAAGCCAACAGAGAGCAAGGGCAGGTTACATTGCTAAAAATAGCTTTGATAATATTCTCTTATAAGCAATGATGGATTATCCAATAAGCAAGGCAAGCACAGGTTCATTTATTATGTTGATTTACTAATCTGTAGTGAACAATTTCACATTTTTTACAACCTCAAAGATTCCGAATCTAGTTCTGGCTGGCATCTGTCTCTCTCTCTCAATCCCACAGCATCTTCCTACAGAATCAAAGCCTCTTTCAGATTTACAATCCCTGACAGAGACAACATGCTCAGTAAGCAAAGTAACTGGCTAATCTACCCCGACCATAAACGATGGAAGAACAAGGAAGTTTCTTGAGCCAATACATTTAACTACTGTGTTGAGGTTTAAGAAGGTTGACTAATAACTGACAGAAGAGCAAAAAGGCGAGACAAGTATAAACTCGAGCTAACATTCCAACAGCAGTGTTCCAGCCAAGTGCTCCATTCTGTCACCAAGTCAAACCAGATAAAGTCCAAAAAGAGATCACTAAACTTCATCTCTCACTGGGATGTTCTGAGGAGTAGCTCATTTTCAGGGAGGCAAAAGGATAAACAGGAGGCCACTGTTGTTGTTATATGTCATCAAGTTGGAACCAAACCACAGCCGACCCTCCAACAGGTTTTCTGAGACAGTACCACACAGAAGATTGTCCATTTTTCTCCCACAGAGAAGCTGGTGGATTCAAACTATGTGCTTTTGGGTTGACAGTGAAGCAGCTCCTTTCCACTGGTCCACCAGAGGCTGAGAATACTGAGAGATTGAGAGTAGCATATATCCTAGGCATTGCTGAAGGCAAAGGCTATTGATTGTTAATCTGTGTGGCCCGTGGGTAGTGGGAATGGTGGCTTCAACTCATTCAGAGATGCCTCAGAAGATAAATCTGATGATCGGCTTCTGAAAGGTCTGAGCCATGCAAATCACACCAAGGCCAGTTCCATTCTGCACACATACATACCATCGCCCTGAATCAACATCAACTCCACAGTTGGCCCTATAAGATCTTATAGAAGAGGGAGGAGAGCTTCCAGGGAAGGCTTATGTTGGAAGCTTCCCGAAAAGAAGTTCACATAGGTGCAAAGAGAAATCCATGTATAGTGGCTCTGGGTTGGGGTATCACCCACTATATTTGTCTGTTTATTGGGGAAGCTAAAACCATTTGCAAAATCTCACTCACTGCTGGAACCAACTCTTAGCTGACCGTCCAGTGGGTTTCCAGAGGCTGTATATCACATGGGAGGAGATTGCACATCCTTCTCCTAAGAAACCTTATCAGAGAAGAGTCATCTCTGGGTTAGCAGCACAACTCCCCAAGGACTATGCCATCAAATCTCCCTATTTGCATAATAATGCCTTACATAATGCCTTCTCAAAGCACTGTTGGTCCACATTCTCTCCCACATAATTGGCTTTTGGAATAGAGGTTGATGGTGAACTCCTTCTGAAACTGCTAATCACTGCTGAGTTCTCTAGCTAGAGAATCCCTTCTTGAAACTAAAATTGGGCAAAAAGACATCACAGCAGCTCAAGACAGAGTGAACCATTCATGGCTAACAGGTGCACGACATTTGCGACTCAGAGGTTTATTAATGATTTAGCCCCAGAGCATTCCTGTTTGTCTATCAAATGAAAATCTAAAAGACAGAGAATTCGTCACATCTTAGCAGATATACACAATTATATACACAGACCACAGGTCCTGAAGATTCCTATTTTACATTTAGTCCTCCTCTGTTTCTTATCATTACTATTACATGCCTGGTGGCACGTTCTGGTTTTATACCAAAAAAAGCATGAACTGTAAGTGTTGAAATAATAAACTAATATTAAATGCGGTGTCATTAGGCATTATCTGTCCAACAGACAAGAATTGTTAAATACTTTGGTCAAAAGATAGAATTATAATGAAACCCTGGAATATATTGCAAAACTAAATGCCATCGTGTGAATTCTGACAACAGTAACCCCATAGGGCAAAGTAGAATTGCCCATGGGGTTTCCAAGCAGGTAAATCTTTACAGAAGTGGAGTGTCACATCTTTCATGAGTTAGATGTTGTTATTGTGAGGTGCCATCAAGTTGTGTATAACTCATAGTGACCCTATGAACAGCCACCCTAAACCCTGTCCTGTCCTGAACCATCCCACCAGCTTTGAAACACTCAAGCTTATTGCTGGATTCAGGATGTCAGTTCTTCTCATTGGGGGTCTTCCTTTCCTTCTCTGATTCTCCATCTTTCCAGGCATGATGTCCCTCTCTAATGGATAGTCTCACCTAGCTACATATCTAAAGTATGAAAGACAAAGCTCTGCCATCTTTGCCTCCAAGGAGCACTCCGGCTGCACCCTTCCCAAGACATAATTGTTTGCTCTCTTGGCAATCCATGGGATATTCAGTACTCTTTTCCAGGACCACAACTCAAAGGCATCAATTCAGCTTCTCAAAATCAGTCATCCTTATTCATTGTCAAGCTCTCTGATATGCAGATGATTGAGCTAGTGGGGTCCAGTTACTGATTTTCAGTAAGTAGCCCAACCCCTAGCCCACTGCACACCAGAGCTGCTGGAATGTACTATCCTATCACACATTGCCATTAAGTCAGTTCTATCCAAAGAGACCTTCCATTGGGTTCCCAAGTCTTTGAAGGAAGACATTTCCCATTTCCTATAACCCTTTTAGTTAGCAACCTGACGTGAAACATACTATTTACTCCACTCGGGCTTCTCAGAAGATACTACAGTGAAAATAAGTAATTAATTTGACTGACCTGTGCTCCAAACACAAATTTTCCTTGCTGATTTTAGAAAATACATCACTACATCTTTCTTCGTCTTAGTGGACTCAAACTTCTAACCTTCCAGTTAGCAGCAGAGTGCATTAACCATAGATGTCAACCAGTAACACTAAATATTTACTAAAGTCTTTTATAAGCAAAACAATCTCATAATACAAACGTTAGTCATGCAAAATTAACTTGGTAAAACACAGTAAAGAATAATTACACCTGAGCTCTGGATACATTACTATTTAATTGATAATTAGACTTTCAGTTGGTATTTGTTTGCTTTACTTTATGTAAGGAAAAAAAGAAAAACCCAAACAAAAACCCAAGACCATAATTTTTGCTCTCTTCAGAAATATTTCCCAGCCTTCTTATTACTACTTTCGTCTTGCTATATCACTATTTCTACAACCAACATTTTTCCTCAATAAATGAATGCATTTCCACGTCCCCACAAACACCTCCCTGAAATGGAGAAAAGAGGGATTCCTTTCAAAGCACTGTGAGATTGGCTCAGGATAGAACCACATTCAGAGCTATTGTACATTGGGGTTGCTATGAGTTGCAGGCAACTTGATAGCACATAACAACATTCAAGCACCTAAATTCAGGCAGGCTGAGCATGCTTTGCTCATTCAGGTGAAGGGTCCCTCTTACTCCAGAATCTCCAACCTCTGACAAAAGTAGATGTTGAAAGAGGCTCTTCCCTGAACCAATAGACAGGTCTACGCCCATAATGTAAGCAGGAAGCAGCCAGAAAGACCTCCTAAACCAATTCCCTAAAGAATCAGGGCCAAATACCTTTCAGAAGGGAAATATTAAGGGCTAGAATTGCTACCTTGTCTCTTTCACTCACAGAAGAGGACTGGACTCTCCCAGGAATTGGAAGGAATTATTACTCTTGCTCTAATATGATAATATTACTGGCAGGAGCCAAAAGGTGGTTACACCAGGAAGGAGCCCTCCTCAGACAATCAACAAGTCCCTAAGTGGGGCGGGGCTCTACCAAGATTGGTGATATTGGGAGTCAACAAAAGCAGTGCCCACGTGGCGGTCACCCCTCTTCTTTCATTTCTGCTGATAGCTCAGGAACCTCTGGTGGCCTAGTGGCAAGAAGCTGTGCTGCAATCACCAAGCCACACAATTCAAATCCACCAATTGCTCCTGGGAGAAGGATGGGCAGTCTCCTCCCATGCGATTAACTGCCTCAAAACCCCTGGAGGGTCAACTGAGGTTGGTTCAGATGGTGTACCACCACCACTCATAGACAGCATGCTGTGTGTTTTGGTTTCACCTCTGTCTTTCCAGCAGCCATTCGCCCCCTTCCCCTTTTTTTATTCTTTTGCACGGCCCACCTTTCACTAGCGATGTTGTTGTTGTTGTTGTTGTTGTGTTCCATCGCGTCCCTTGCGACCCTATGTACAAGAGCCCTAAACCCCGCTCTATCCTGCACCAACCTCGCTGTCTCAAATACACTCATTCCCACCACTCCAGTCACTGAATTGATCCATCTCATCGAGGGTCTTCCTCTCCTGCACTGCCCCTCCACTCTCCCAAACGTGATGTCCCTCTCCAAGGACCAGTTCTTCCTTGCAACATGCCCAAAGTATTTCAGATGAAGCTTCAGAATCCTTGACTCCAAGGAGCATTACAGCTTCACCTTCTCCAGGACAAACCTGTTTGTTCTCCTAGCAGTCCATGGTATATTCAACACTCTTCTCCAGCACCACAGCTCAAAGGCATCAATTCTCTTTCTATCATCCCTATTCACTGTCCAACTCTCCAATGCATAGCACGTAATTACAAAGACTAAAGCCTGGATCAGGCACACCTTAGTTTCCAGCCTGATGTCGTTGCTCTTCAGTACTCTTGAGAGGTCCCTCACAGCTGACTTTCCCAATGGAATTCATCTCCTGATTTCCTAGTTGCTGTTACCAAGAGTGTTGACTGTGGAACCAAGTAAACTAAAACTGTTAACTATTGCACTAGCTATGCTCATGTCTTATTGCCTAAATAAACCTTTTTCATGTTTTACTAAAAAAGAAGAAAGAAAAAATGTCGATGTTGTGTTGGAGGGTGCTCTGACTCCTCTATCAATTAAATATCCTGTCACCCTAGTGCTGACTCCTTCCTGCCTCCACGATGACATCTTCCACCTCTTGCCTGTCCTTCCTCATGGCTGAGTGCCTGAAGCAGTGTACTTGTTCTTCTCCCCCAACCGCTATGCCTCTCCTGGGCCATTCAGTGGCCCTCTCTCCACACATTCCATTTACATGACGTATATCAAGGTATTTCCACATCAGATCCAGTGTGACCATAGACACATCTCACACATCTCTAAGCCAGCATCCACTCCTTCATTTCTAATAACAACCTCAAGAGCCATCTCTCTCAAGGCCATTTTTGTGCCCTCGAACAACAGATTCTTAAGGTTTGTTCTCACTAAACCAAAGTCTACCACCAGCTAGTCATTTCTCGCTCATTGGGTTCCTGAGGCTGTAAATTTTGACAGCAGTAGACTGCCTCATCTTTAGCCATTGGATTTGCTGGGGCACTTGAACCATCAGTCTCTTGGTTAGCCAATCTGCGCATAACTCATCATCCATTGGAACTCTTGGTTTTCACTAGAACCTCTATTAATTGCTCCTTTTGTCACTTGCCATCACTATAAACTACTTCTGGCTAAATTGCCTCCTCATCCTCTCCAGAATGCAATCAGTTCTACACGCTGTCCTTTTCCAAACCCTGGACTTGAACATCAGCCTAGTGTTTGGCCAGTAAAGACAGGCCCAGCTAGAACACTGTAGGTGTCCAGTGTCCAGTCTGACCCATTTTGATGTTCCCATGTTCATGTCACCGTTCAATGCTGCAAATGTCCATCTGCCATTTCTACCCCCAAATCCTCATTTATTCAGAGCTCCTGTCCCTGGCCACATAGCAGAAAGGTAAAGCCATCCTTCAATCACCACCCTCTAGCCACAGGTGACAAGACCAACAATAAGCACCTGCCTCACTAAACCAGCCACCAAGCAGTGGACTCTTAACGTGTAGTGAGCCCGCCTGTCCCAGGGTGGACGTTACAAATGGCTGACTTGAAAGAAGCTGGCCAGACATTTCTTCCAAAGCTCCTCGGGGTAGACTCAAAGCTTCCTGTTAGCAGCCAAGTATGTTTATCATGTGCACTCATCTTAAGAATACCGAGTAGAGACAGATGTGTCAGCAGGCAGTGTGACCAGAACTGTCAGATTATGTTAGCAAGAGGTTGACTAGGCACCAGTGACCCCGTGTCCAGCCCGTGTGACAAGAAGAGGCCTTTTAAAGACAGTCAAAACAGAAAGGAAGCTGTAGCCACCGTGCAGACAAGGTGGGCGAGTGTGGCCAGGGTTGAGGATCTGTGGACGACTGTCCAGTTCCCATGATGTCAGCTCCTACTTCCTTCCCTAGGGCTCCCCAGTGTCCCTGCCACCACACAAGTGCCCCTGGTTGAGCTAAGTAGGCTTTTGTTTGTTACCACCAAGCCACCCTCCACTAAGACACCTTTCAGCACAGCTGTGGGATCAGCCCGCGCCCACTCTCTCATTCTCTTCTCCTCCAGGAATCTGGTTGCTGTTTCTGTTGATGCAGGCGCCCTGCACACAGAGCCTCCTTTCTTTCTGGAACAAATGCAGCCTGGCCACATCCCAAAGGGAACAAGCGGCAGCCCCATGACTTAATCACAGGACAGGTGAGCCCGGCCGTGCCAGCACTCACACCACATCATCTTCGACCTGCCAAAACCGTCCCCTGCTCGAGTTTCCTGACAAAAGCCTGGCCGGGGCTCCTCTGTGGCATAGCCACAAGCTTACAGCACCTGTGACCCCGCAGCAGTGGGCGGCCGGCCGGCTGCTCCCTTCAGGCATGTGGAGGAAGAGGGGGGCGACCAGAGCTCAAATGAACATTCTTCATCTCAAACCATAATCAGCAGGGAGAGGAAGATTTCTACAGCAACTGATGAGCTCGAGATTCTGGAAACTGTAGCTAACTCAAAATCCTCAGGACAAGGTTACCCTCTAAAATGCCAAATTCTGCCACAGGCTGCTTTAGTCCCTTCAGCTTTAGTCCCTTCAGCTTTAATCAAAAGCAGACTTTATCTTCTGCATTTTAAAGCTTTAGGGGACCATTTTATTCCTTCTCGAAAGAAATCTATTTCCCCCCCTTTTTATTACCATTATTTTATTATAGTAAAAATTTTGTCAGCTTACCCTGTATTGAACAGTTCTATGACATCAGTTATATTTACCTTATTGTGACACCGTAGTGTCAACACTGTCTGCTTCCAAGATACTGTCATCATCCCAAATAGAAACTCAGTGCCCATTAAGCAATAACTGCCTGTTTCCCCATCCTCTAATCCCTGCTAATGCATATAGTTTTGTCTATGAATCTGACTATTTATACTTATTATTCTAGGTATTATTATATACTTATTATTCTGGGTAGTACAGTTATGGACAGCCAAGAGAACAAACCAAGATATATCTTGGAGAGGGTGTAGCCGGAGACAAGAATGATGAGACTTCACCTCACATACTTTGGGCATGTTACTAGGAAGTGCTATTCCGTGGAGAAGAACAAGATTCTGGGAAGGATAGAGGGTCGGCGAAGAAAAGGAAGACCCTCAACCAGGTGGATTGACACAGTGACTGCTGCAGTGGGCTCTTGTGTGTCAGAAAGTGTGAGGATGGCACAGGATAGAACAGGGTTTAGATCTTTTGTTCATAGCATCACTATGAAGAGTCAGTCATACTTGACTTGACGGCACCCAACAACAAAAATAGCTAACCAAAAGGTCAAGAGCTCAAGTGGCATTTTCCATAATGAGTTGCACTACTAACTTAACCAAAACTTTGGAGGTTCAAACCTATCCAGAGGTGCTTTGAGAGAAACTTGTGATGACCCACTTCCAAATAATCAGCCATTGGAAACCTGATGGAGTACAACTCTACTGTGACACACAGAGGTCCCCAGGAGTTGGGATTATGTCAATGTCAACTAGTTGTTTTGTTTTGTTTTGCTTTGTTTTATTTTACACATTTCATATAAAGGGGATCATACAATATTTGTTCTTTAATGTTTTAAAGAACTCCTTGTTGGCTTCTTGATTCATGGGTGTTGTTGTGAACCGACTGGTAGCTGACCCTCTGGCAGGTTTTCTGAGGCAGTTAATTGCACAGGAGGAGATTGCCCATCCAGCTACGAAACAGCTGGTGACCTTGAATTGCATGCTTTCTGGATTCCAGTGCAGCTTCTTGCCACTAGGCCACCAGAGCTGTTCTGTTCTTTTTAAAAATAGGAAATCCTTAAAACTTTTCTGTAATTTTTTTCCAAATTTTATACTTTCAAATATGGAAGGAAGATAGTTTCAACCTGTTTTGTTCACTGTCTTTCAGAAATATTCTTCATTCTCATTATATATAATGAATTTTATATGACTCATCAACAATCTGAATTATGTAGATGACACAATCTTGCTTGAAAAAGTAAAGAAGACTTGAAGCACTGACTGTGGAAGACCAAAGACTACAGTCTTCTTTATGGATTACATCTCAAAATCAAGAAAGCAAAAATCTTCACCACTGGACCAATAGGTAACATCATGATAGATGGACAGAAAAGATTGAAGTTGTAAAAAATTTAATTATTCTTGGATCCATGATCAACATCCATGATAAATGGCAACAGTCAAGAAATCAAAACACATATGCTATTGGGGAAATTTGCTATCAAGGACCTCCTCAAAGTTCTGAAGATGTCACTCTAAGGATGCCAGTCTAAACACTAAGGTGTACCTGATCCAACCATGATATTTTCAATTGGTTCCTATGTATCTGAAAGTTGGACAAGGAATAAAGGTAACAGAAGAATCTATGCCTTTGAACTGTGATATTAGGGAATAGTATGGAATACCCCATGGACTGTCAAAAGAACAAAAAACCCTGTCATGGGGAATTTGCAGGGTGCACCTTAGAGGCAAGGATGATGAGACTTAGTGTCACAAGCTTTGGGCATGTTATCAAGAGGGGCCAGTCCTTAGAAAAAGACTTCATGTTGGAAAGGTGGAAGGCCCAAGAAAGAAAGGAAGATCTTCAACAATATGGATTGGCACACACACACACACACACACACACACACACACACACAAAGATGGATTTCACAGTGACTAACAGTGGGCTCGAGAAAGGTGAAGATCAAGATAATGGTGCAAGATAGAGTGAAATGTCATAGGGCAATAGTTAACTCAAAGACACATAAAAACAATTCTTTGTGGATCCAGAATATTATTACTGTTATTAGGCACCATTGAGTCTACTCTAAATCATAGTGAGCCTATACACAATACACAAAAACGTTCCCCAATCCTATGCCATCCTTGCAATCTCTACTGTGCTTAAATTTATTGTAGTAGTCACTATGTTGATCCATCTTGTTCTGGGTCTTCTCATTCGCTGACCCTCTATTTTTCCATGCATGATATCTTTTTCTAAGGACTGTTGTGTTTACTGTCAAGTTGGCACCAACCCATAGCTGACCCTCTTGCAGGTTTTCAGAAGCAGTTAATCATACAGGAAGAGATTGCCCATACTTTTCACACAGAGGAGCTGGTGGATTTGAACCACACACCATTGGGAATACAGCTCAGCATCGTGCCACTAGGCCACTGTTCTGGCTACACTTCTTCAAAGACAGATTTGTTTGTTGTTTTAGCCATCCATTCGGTACTCTTGACCAAAACCACAGTTCAAAGGTATCAATTTTTCTTTGGTTTTCCATATTAATTGCCCAGCTTTCACATGGATGTGATGCAATTAAAAATGTCATGGCTTTGTTCAGATGTATCTTAGTGTTGACCATCTTTGTTCTTTATTAGCACTTTGGAGAGGTCCTTGACAGCAGATTTTCCCAGTGCCAGAAGTTTTTTTTATTTCCTGAATCCTGGTTCCATGAGTATCGATTGTGGGCCCAAGTAAAAGTAAATCTTTGCTATTTCAATCTTTTCTCCATTTGTAAAGATGTTTCCAATTGGCCTCGTTGTGAGGTTCTTTGTTTCCTATATGTTGAGACATAATCCATACTGAAGGTAATGATCCACTCATAGATTGACTACTATAAAAAGGGAAAACACAAACCCATTGTAATGTAGTCATTTCTAACTCATGATGACCCCGGGTGTTAGAGTGGAAGTTCTCCATATGATTTTCTTGACCATAGTCTTTCTAGAAGTACATCATCTGGCCTTTCTTTCATGGCACTGCTGATGAGATTTGAACCACAAACTTTAGGTTAGTTGTTGTTGTTGTTGCTGCTGTTGCTGTTGTTGTTGTTGTTGTATGCCATCAAGTTGTCTGCAATTCATAGTGACCCTATGCATAATAGCTCTGAACCCTTCTCTGTCTTGAGCTAGTCTCATTGCTTCTGACACATTTACCCTCATTACCCCAGTTACTGTGTCATTTCATATCATCTGGGGTCTTCCTCTCCTGAATTGTCCCTCCAACCCTCAAAGCATGGTATCCTCCTAGGAGTGGTCCCTCCTGGCTACATGTCCAAAGTATGTGAGGCAGAACTTTAAAATCCTTGCCTCCAAGGAGAAGGTTGGTTTCACCCTCTCTAGGACAGATCTTTTTGTTCCTTTGGCAATCCATGGTATGTTCGATATACTCTTCTCCAGTACAAAACTCAAAGGCATAAATTCTTCTTCTATTGTCCTTAGTCATTGTCCAGCTTTCTGATGCAAACAGGTAGTTATGAGGACCATGACCTGAATCAGGTGCACCTTGGTCTCCAGAATGACATCATTGCTCTTTAGCAAACTTTGGAGAGACAGCAACCCTTGACAACAGATTCCCCAATTTGTCTTTTGATTTCCTGACGGTTGGTGCAAAGAGTGTTGCTGAAATTGTTAACAAACTCAATTTCTTCTTCATTTATCATGGTGCTGTCAATCAGCCCGTTGGTAAGAATCTTTGTCTTCTTGATGTTAAGCTTCAATCCATATTGAAAATTACAGTCCTTGACCTTCTGTAGCAAATGCTTCAAGTCCTTCTCAGTTTGAGCAAGCAAGGTTATATCATCTGCATAATATAGGTTGGGTTTTTGTTGTTGTTGTTGTTTTGTAAATTACTACCTAACTTGGGAGGGACTGAAGAGCATTACGCTAAGTGAACTAAGTCAGTCTCATAAAGACAAATACTGTTTAAGACCATTATTATAGAACTAGTACAAGGATCCAAGGAAGGGATGGGGCTGGGGGAGGGAGGCTTAATCATAGTGTTGTACAATTTGATGGGTGGATGGAGGGGTGGGTAAAGGAAAGGGGAAAGGTCCAGTGTGAAAAACAATGTATACAGATTTTGTAAGTAAACCAATATAAAATAAAAATATTTTTTAAAAAATAGCACGGGTTTCTTATGACTCTTGCTTCAACCCTAACGCCACATTCTTCCTTATAAAGTCCAGCTTCCCAAAATGATCTATTCTTCATCTTCACAAAGATTGAAAGGTATGAAGACAGGATGCATCCCTGATGCACTCCTTTCCTGATTTTGAGCTACACAGTATTTCCTTTCTCTATTTTAACGATTGCTTGAGCACATTCAAGTGTTCTGGGATTCCCATTCTTCTCAAGGTTAGCTACAATTTGTCATGATCCACACAGTAAAATGCCTTTGCATAGGTCACATGTCTCCAGTGGTTTGAATGTAGCTGATCTGAGGGGAAAAGAAGTCTACCTCATCTCAATGTGTAGCTTTAGAAACCTGATGGAGGGTTGCTATGAGTCAAAACCAACTCAATAGTGGTGAGTATGAGCTTTTATAAATGTTTTTAGTAGTAACAATAGTAGTCAAGCACATTTCTGAAGCTATTCGGACGAGAGATTGTATCCTACTGCCAATCTGAACTGTATAGCTTTTTTATTTCCTTATTAAACACTATAATTGTGGGGGTATATATTTTTAAAAAAGAAGAAGAAGAAAGAAAGTACCCCCAGGAAAAATCCTGCCTGCAATAGAGGACAGAAATGTAAAACCATTGAAGAGTGAGTAAAAATGTTCATGGATCTGGATGTGCTTTGTGGAATAGTTTTCTGAATACATATTACACTGGGGCAGCATTAAGTTGCAAAAAGGAATCTGGACTTTAAGATCTGACTTGCCATAGTTGCTCCGTGTCGAGCCATCATTTGACCCTGCCTCTCAGTGTAAGTGTTTTCAAAGTGTCTTCTAAGTACATAAAGCGGACATAAGATCCACCACTTGTCTGTTGCAAAATAAAGTACCTAGAAACTATAAGGTAATGGTTGGTTGTTTAATTGTTTGATACATACTTTTTCAGTATTTGTCCTTCGTAATAAAAGGGGGGGAGGAAGGTGTCGTATATAAATATCTATACCAGTTGACATTTCTTATTAATTGGGTCTCACTGACTGACTCATTGACATTAAGTTCCAACTCATAGGAGCCCTCAGTTGGATTTGTTGGTGTGTGCCCTTGATTTGGAACCAGTACATAGCTGACTTTCCAGCAGGTTTCAGAGGCAGTTTAATCACATGGGAGGAACCTGCCCATCCTTTTCCTGTGGAGCAGCTGGCAGATTTGTACCACATGCTTTCAGGATTACAGCTCAGCAGAGGATTACAGGCCACCAGCACTCCCTCCATTGGGCTCATATGGCTATAAATCAAAATGAGAGGAGATTGTCCATTTTTCTTCCTCAGAACCACTAATTGATTTGGACAGCTAGACATTAGACCTTGGGGTTAACAACACAACTTGCTACAGACTACCCATTAGAGCTCCCTATTAACTGGATACTAATTAGTAGTTATTTTCTTGTTGTTGTTGCTTTTGTTGTTGTTATGTGCTGTCAAGCCAGTTGCAACTCATCGTGACCCTATGTACAACAGCCCTAAATCCTGCTCTATCCCTTGCCAATCTTATTGTCTCCGACACACCTATCCCTATTAACCCAGTGACAGAATCAATCCATCTAGTCATGGGTCTTCCTCTCCTGCACTGTCCTTCCACCCTCCCAGGCATGACATCCCTCTCCAAGGGCTGGTCCCTCCTTGCAACATATCCAGAGTATGTCAGACGAAGCTTCAGAATCCTTGCCTCCAAGGAGCAGCCTCTAGCACTGAAGAATGCTTTCTCTGATTTCCTTACAATGCTAGCTGCATTTGAAGCAGAGTAACTGGTTCTGTGGAGCCAAGCAAACTAAAGCTGTGAACAATCTCAACCTCTTCACCATCCATCCTGATGTTGCCAATTGGTCCAGTGGTGAGAATCTTTGTCTTCTTCACATTGAGCCTCAATCCATATTGAAGGCTGCAGTCCCTGACCCTCAGCAGCACACACTTCAGATTGTTCACAGCTTTAGTTTGCTTGACTCCACAATCAACACTCTTGGCACCAGCAGCCAGGAAATTAAAAGATGTATTGCCATGGGAAAGTCTGCTGTTAGGGACCTCTGTAAAGTACTCAAGAGCAACGGTGTGTCTCTGGAGACAAAGGTGCATCTGGTACAGGCCATGGTCTTTGTAATCACTTGTTATGCATCAGAGAGTTGGACAATGACCAAGGAGGTTAAAAAGAGAATTGATGCTTTTGAGCTTTGGTGTTGGAGAAGAGTGCTGAAGGTCCCATGGACTGCTAAGAGAACAAACAGATTCATCCTGGAGAGGGTTAAAATGGGGTGCTCCTTGGAGGCAAGGATTCTGAGGCTTCATCTGACATAATTTGGTCATGTTGTAAGGAGAGACCAGTCCTTGGAGAGGGACATCATGCTTGGGAGGGTGGAGGGCAGGTGTAGGAGGGGAAGGCCCTCTGGGAGATGGATTGATTCAGTGACTGGGGCAATCGGGATGAGTGTGTCAGAGGCAATGAGATTGGCACAGGATGGAGCAAAGTTTAGAGCTGTTGTACATAGAGTCACTATGAGTCGCAGATGACTCGACGGCACATAACAACAACAAAAACTGGTTCTCTTGAAATGTTAGAACTAACAGTTCTACTCTCAACAAATAAGTTATTACTGATTCAGTAGTAGAATTATCACCTTCCTTGCAAGAGACTCAGTTTCAATTCCTAGCTAACACACTTCATGAAAAGTATTAGAAGCTTGCATGTTGCTATGACGCTGAATCAGTTTCAATGCCATTTCTAGATTAGGAGAAAAGGCCAGGTAACCTACTTCCAGCATTAGCAGTAAAAGATGATGAACCACAGAGGTTCAGTCTAACACTAAGCATGAGGATGGCAAAGGACCACGTAACATTTCATTCCACTCCATTTCATTCCACTTTGCATGGGGTTACCACAGTCAGGGGCTGACTCAGCAACAACTGACAACTTCATTAACTGAATCTGTGAATTAAAGGTTATTTTTATTGTACATGTAAACATTTTCTTTCAGAAACTCATTTTGAATTCAATCTTAAGACCATCCATTAATGTACTGATTTCTTAGTCTAAAAAGTTCAAGATGTTAAAAGTTATGCATTCTGTTCTACTAGAAACTGATATTTCCCTTTGGTTTCTTATCATCTCTTCTCCCTGGTTTGGTAGACATGTGTTTCAGTTGTTGATTTTCACTTTGTCGTTTCAGTGCTTTGTCAGTGGTACCATGCATGATAAATGTATTTGTACAGGACTTTTCAAAGACCATTATGATACTGAAGTCACAGGAAAATTAGTTTCGAAGTCATATGGTGCATAAGGATCTGAAAATTAACACATTCAGTTAGCCCACAGCTGACTGTTAAATAAATAAACACAACCTACCTTTAAGACTCCAAACAAGTGGCTCTCAGGCAGGCCCCAACCAATTTTTATAGATATTCAATTTGTATGCTGAGCAAATTCTTTAAGAAGCTGGACTCTATGAAGAGGAGTGTGACATCAGGATCAGAGGGAGATGCATCAATAACCTTGCTTGCTGAAAGTGAGGAGAACTTAAAGTACATGTTGCAGATCAAAGAATACAGCCATCCATATATATTGCTTCTTAATGTTTTTTACCACTGGACTGATAGATGGAAAAAAGATTGAAACCGTCAACAACTTCTTGGATTCCTTGATACCAGCAGTCCAGAAATGAGACGTATTGTACTGGGAAAGTCTGCAGTTAAGGACCTCTCCAAATGATTGAGGAGTAATGATGTTAGCTTGAAAATGAAGATGCGTCTGATTCAGTCCATGGTCTTTCCAATCACTTGTTATGCATCTGAAAGCTAGACAATTAATAAGAATGACAAGAAGAATTGATGTCTTTGAGATGTGGTGTTGGAGAAGAGCACTGAACATCCCAAGGGCATAAATAAAAACCAAATAGATATGTCTTGGAGAAGGTGAAGCTAGAGTGCCCTTTGGAGGCGAAGATGATGAGGCCTCACTTCACATACTTCAGGCATGTTGCTAGAAAGGCCTATTCCTTGGAGAGGAACATGATGCTCAGAAAGATAGAGGGTAAGAGAAGATGAGGAAGACCCTCGACCAGGTGGATTGACATGGTGACTACTACAATGGACTCTAATGTGTCAGGAAGTGTGAGGTTGGCCCAGAATAGGACAGGGTTCAGATCTATTTTTCATATGGTCACTATAGGTTGTCCTCAACTTGATGGTACTTAACAACATTTAGTTATAACAACATTAGGTATGTTCACTTCAGCCACTGCATAGACAAAACTAAATCTGAAGTGTCTGTCTATCCCAAGCTCCATCGGGAGACTGAGATGAGTCAATAGACTTCGACCAACTCAAATATTTGTAGAAAGTTTGTGATTGTAATCTCTGAAGCTTTTGTTGACAAGCAGAACAATTTATGGTCACATTTTGAGATTCTGAGAGAAAGAGCAAGAGAGATCTTTGTTATGCTCTCAAATAGAAATTTAAGACTTCTTTTTCTTTCTATCTGAAGTTTTAGATTGTGTTTAAACTGGGAATGTAACATAATAATTGAAGCAAACATGTTTTCAGGATACAGGTCAAGGAAGTGCAAGAATTTCTATGACCATAAGTTTTATTGAGTTTAAATTAATGACTAAGCACAGGGTACCATCTGCCACACCTATATGACAGCTAACAAAATTTCCAGAGAAAGATGACACTAAGTGACTCATCTATCCAGCCTAATCTGCTATTTCTATTAAGTCTCTAACTTCCCCCCCCCCAGATGGCCAAATTGAACTATTCTTTTCATCCAAATTTTTTAACATGACCACCAGTGCAGGTCGCTGGGGGCTGGGGAAGGTGTTCTGGAGTCCAGCAGCTGTGATGCAGGCTCTTGTCTCCTAAGCATTCTTCTGGTAAGTCTTCTGGGAGGAGCTAAAGAAGATACCAAAGATAAAAGAAACTTGCTCTGACTCAGCTAAACAGTACCCTCTCTCCATACATGCCAAATGAAATCTGCAGCCTTGTCCAATGTGAGAGAAGAGTTCCTGGGCCAGCTGTTCCCTTAAAAGTGTCAAAAAAAATGCTTCAGGCTCACTAAAGTGTGGGGTGGTCCCCTTGAATAGACTTTCAGCATCCTCATCCATGCTGTGTAACAGTCCAAGCTGTGTCTGTGTAAGACCTGGGCTGTTAAACTTCACTGTTCTGATTCTGTAAAACTAATTGTTGACATCTCCATAACAGTTGTTATTGTTTCTGCTATCATTAGGTGCCACCGTGTGTCAACGACAACTCACAGCAACCCTAGGAAGATCAGATCTGAACCGTGCTCTCCCCTCCACTGTATTCAAGATCTCTGTCATGCCCAAGCCCATTGTGTTAGCCACTGTGTCAGTCTATCTCATTGAGGGTTTTCCTCTTTTTCGCTGACCCCTCTGCCTTTCCCAGTATGATGTCTCTGTCCAAGTATTGGTTCCTCCTGACAACATATCCAAAGTAGTGAGACAAAATTTAACCACTTTTGCCTCTAAGAACACAGTGGTGGAACTTCCTTCAAGACAGATTTGTTTGAGTTTTGGCCTTTTGTGGTATAGTCAATACTCTTCCCCAGTTGTTGTTGTTAATTGTTGTTTTTGTTGTTATGTGCCATCAAGTCAGCTATGACTTATAGTGACCCTATGCCTAATAGCTCCGAATCCTGCTCTATCCTATCTGTCATACCTACCCTCATTACTCCAGTCACTGTATCAATCCATCTCATCCAGGGACTTCCTCTCCTGAGCTGTCCTTTGCCCCTTCCAAGCATGTTATCTTTCTCCAAAGAATGCTCCCTCCTAGCAGTTTGGTTTCACTCTCTTCAGCACAGACCTGTTAGTTCTCCTGGCAGTCCGTGATATGTTCAAAACTCTTCTCCAGCACCAAAACTAAAAGGTATTGATTCTCCTTCTGTCATCCTTGGTCACTGGCCAGCTCTTTGATGCACAGCAAGTAAGTGTGACACTCATGGCCTGAATCGGGTGCATCTTAGTCTCTAGACTGACCTCCTTGCTTTTCAGCACTCTCTAGAGGTCCCTGACAGCAGATTTTCCAAATGCAATTTGTCCTTTTGTTTCCCTGCTGCTGGTGCCAAAAGTGTTGACTGTGGAACCAAGCAAGCTGAAATTGTTAACAATCTCAATCTCTTCTCTACCCATCATGGTACTGCTGATTAGCCCAATGGTGAGAACCTGTATTTCTTGATGTTGTGCTTCAATCCATATAGTAAACTACAGTCCTTAACCCTCTGAAGCAGCTGCTTCAGGCCCTCCTCAATGTCAACAGTATAAAAATTCCAAAACATTGATTCTTCTTTCATCTTCCTTATTCAACACTGCAGAAGATCAAAGACTACAGTCTTCAATATTGGTTACATCTCAGCATCAAGAAAACAAAAATCCTCACGACTGAACCAATAGGAACATCATGGTAGATTGAGAAAAGATTGACGTCAATGATTTCACACTACTTGGATTCACAATCAACATCTATGGTAGCAGTCAAGAAACTGAAAGACATGTGGGACTAAAAACAACGTTTTTAGCAAAGGTATATCTAGAGCTGCGCTTTTAGATGTATCATGAAATAAATCTGCAATTTTCATTTGATGTTTATTTAACTGTTCATTTCCTATTCCATTTCCCCATTGTTCACAGGATACATTTTGTTAGGGATGGCACTGAGTAAGTTGACCTGGTTTGTTGGGGGGAGGGAGGGCGAGCCTGGCCCCTCCGTCGATTTCCCTGCTTCCCTATCCAATTTCTATCTTTGTCTTTAACAGATAGACATTCATTAAAGCAATGTCTTCCTTTACCACATCTTTTACACAATCCTGGTGGAGGTTTATTTCTACCTTCTTTTGTGCAGAAGGTTTTCAATAGAAAGAGCTTGGCTTCATTTGCATTGAATTCTCTTTGTGATTTACTTCCTGATCATATTCAATAAAGATACAGAGAAGCTTGGCTTGGGGTCTTCAGTGGAGAACTACTGACCCCCTGTTTTATGCTCTCTGCTCTATCTCATTCCTGGCTGTTTGTCTCATTATTAATAATTATAAAATTATTTCATTCTTTGGGACCCTCGGTCTGCAACACTAAGATACAGACCATGGTCTTCACAATCACTTGCGATGCATCTGAGAACTGGACAATAACTAAGGATT
>NW_006399821.1:13722616-13724636 GCF_000299155.1 Elephantulus edwardii
TCCGAAGAGCAATGAGATCAGCTTAAAGACTAAGGTGCACCTAAATCAAGCCATAATCTTTTCAGTTGCTTCCTATGCCTCATGAGTTATTTTAATCTATGGATTAATCCATTGGGTTGCTTCCTCCCAGAACAACTTCTCTGAGGTTAAATCACTCACCTTCTCTAAGCCTCAGACCCATCACCTATAAAGCAAGGCCAGCTGTACCTACCTTGCCCTTCACATATTGATATTTTGAGGATCAAATTAATGAGAATGAATGTGAAACGTAGTGAAATACCAAATCTTACCAAATGTTAGCAGTGTTATTTAGGCCAAAGGTGAGCTTTTAGCCAAATTTGCTATAAAAGGAGAAAAAGTCTATCTGAGGATATGAATTATTATTATTATTGGCTTGGCATTGTTTGGGTTTTTATTGAGTTGTTTCTTTTAAAAAAAAAAAAGATAGGGGGAAGGACATGCCTCAGATTCCTTTATTTGAAATCTGCCTGTCCTAAAACCAGACACTGATTTTGTTTGTTTTTTTGCTTATTTGTTTGTTTTATCAGGTTTTTTTATAAGAATTTAAAAGAATTTAAGGGAACTTTGGTGGATTAGTTGCAAGAAGCTGCATTACAATCCTGAAGGCATGGGGTTCAAATCCACCAGATGCTCCACTGGAGAAGGAGGGGTAATCTCCTCCTGTGCCAATAGGGAAGGGAAGGGAAGGAAAGGGAAGGGAAGGCAAGGGAAGGGAAGGCCAGGGCAGGGCAGGGCAGGGCAGGGGAGGGCAGGGCAGCCAAGGGAAGGGAAGGGAAGGGAAGCCAAGGGAAGGGAAGCCAAGGGAAGGGAAGCCAAGAGAAGAGACGAAAAGCCAAGAGAAGAGAAGAATTTAAAAGAATCAGAAGCTGGTTTTGAAAGGTTCTCCCCTCTCCTCACCCTACACACTGAGACACAGACCTTCTCACTGGAACATCCTCTCTTCTTCATCTGTAGTCTCTTCCTACATATCTAGACTGCAAGAGTGAATGAGGCCCACATTTCCTGCTTCTAAGAGATGGCCTATGATTGAAAAAGATGATCAGGAGAAGAAGAGAAATTGAGAAAGGCAAACAGGTGACACCAAGTCAAAGCTGACACACAACCAACGCGTGTACAACAGAATAAAGCATGTGACCCTTGCAATCTCCAGCATGTTCAAGTCCATGTTACAACTACTGTGTTGAGTCATCTCACCAAGAACTTCTTGTGCCCTTGCCGGTCCTGTGTCTCACCCCCTTGGTGTCCTCCTCCAGCCACAGAGCCCAGTCAACAAAGTCCTTTTATGGTCTGTAAGTCTTTTCTAGGCAAATTCCTGCAAATAGGTCACCAAGTCTTTCTTCTCCCCAAATCACCAAGGTACGAATATCCCCTTTTGTTCATGGTTCCCAAATGACTATCTTATGCCTCCTCTGTCCTTGCAGGCTGTCTGAACCCTTCATTGTAAGTGCCCATTGGTCTGGGTGTCAAGCAGAAAGAGGGAGTGCACAGTCTAGGAGCCTCCTTGCTCACCTGTCATCCACTCTGTTGTCCAGCCTCTGGGAGAATCCACACCCTCAGCTATGGCCTTTGAATCGACATTGCAGCCCTGTTGATCCTCAGCCAAGAAGAAAACTGTTGTTGTGTGTACCATTGAATCAGAATAGACTCATAGCTGACCCTCCAGAGGGTTTTCAGAGGCAGTAAATCTCATGGCAGGATATTCCCAACCTTCTCCCGCAGAGCAGCTGGTGGATTCAAACCACGTGCCTTTGAGATTGCAGTGCCACTCCTTACCACTAGGACACCAGAACCTTTGGGTATTCAGAAGCAGTAGAGAGGCGAGGAGGATAGTACACATCTTTCTCCCAGAGGGGAGTGGCTGTGTGCTTCCTGATTGCAGCGCAGATTCTTACCACTAGGCCACCAGAGCTCCCTACTATTAAAAATAATATATTTTAGAACATTATGATTATCATAAAAGTCCAGAATGAGGATTGCAGAGTGGAGTATACTTGGGGTG
>NW_006399821.1:13724737-13740439 GCF_000299155.1 Elephantulus edwardii
TTGGGGTTGGGGTGGGGTGGGCGGGGAGAAAAGTGCAACAATGAATGAATGGAATTCCAAAATCTCTGTAGATGTTCATTGAAATTAATAATTTTTAAAAAAGGAAGAAGAAGGAAAAAAATGAAGTAATGGCATCTTCAGTTCTACCTATTCTCTGTTTGCTTGATAGGAGTCAGGCCCACAAGCCTGACTGCAAATACTGATTACTTACCACTTTTCAAGGGGGCTCTGGTGGCCTAATGGTAAGAAATTGTGCTGCAGTCCCAAAGGCTTATGGTTCAAATCCACCCACTGCTCCCCAGGAGGATGAACAATCTTCCATGAGATTTATTGCTTCTGAAAACCTGCTAGAGGTCAGGTATAAGTCAGTTCTGACTTGAAAGCACACAACAACCACCACTTTCCAGAGCTGGAGTTAATTCTCAAAAGTTGACACCACCCCCTTCCAATTGAAGGATAAACCCTCCTTTCTGAGATATCGTCCTGAGAAGGGATAAATCTGTATGTGGGGACCAGGACACATGAAATGGGTCTCTGCCCAGAAGAGCTTACACACTAATACGAATGCAGGCAGCAGCAAAACAGGTTTGTCCCATACAGCACGGTGATGAGATCTTATTCTTAATTGTTTAAATCTTTGTAAATCCCCCAGCTTCAAAGATGAATTAGGGGAAGCTGGTGCCTATAGCAGGAAGCATCTCAGGCTGTTGTGGATAATGTGACAAGCCCAGAGACTCGTGACCAGAGAGGCTTGTGCTTGGACCATCCAACTGGGAGGGGCAGGTGCTATGGCTGCTGCTACAGCTGAAAACTGTCCTCCCAGTCTGTCCTTGTAAAGTGGCTTTACTCATCATCCTGTTCCTGGCACCCAACACCAAGCACAGAGGTTGTGCTCAACACACACCTACTGCAAGGACTAAAGGACTAAATGATGCATCTGCAGAAAGCCTAAGAAATCTCATTGCACGACAAAAAGGAGCCAGTACATGGTCACTTTTCTAAATGAAGGTCTTCATTGTGTCACACTCAAAGGACATGATCACTGGAAGGAATCTTAGATATTGCCTCTTCTGGCTATTACCACTTGCACATAAGAAATCCATTCGATCTATTGCACCAAATGGGAAGTATATTGCATGCCAAAATAGGGTGTTAGACACCAGAAGACAAATCATTTCCACAAATTTACACACCCAACTCAAACTCATTTCTGGGGGGTTGGAACCAACTCATAGCTGACCTTCAAGCCATTTTTGTTGTTGTTGTGCCATCGAGTTAAAACTGATTCATAGCTAGGGGAACTCTGGTGGCCTAGGGGCAAGGAGCTGCAAATACAATCCCAGAGGTGCACGGCTCAAATCCACCAGATGCTCTGCCAGGGAAGGAGGGACAATCTCCTCCTGTACCAATCAGATCTGATTTGACGGTACACACACACACACAAATAATAAAAAATTTTTAAAAAAAGGAAAAAAAAAACCTGATTCATAGCTAAGGGAGCTCTGGTGGCCTAGTGGCAAGAAGCTGCACTGCAATCCCAGAGGTATGCAGTTTGAATCCACCAGATGCTCTGCTGGAGAAGGAGGGGCAATCTCCTCCTGTACCAGTCAAATCCGATTTGACGGTACACACAAAAAATGAATAATTAAAAAATAAAGAAAACTGACTCATAGCTGATCCTCCAGTGGATTTTCTGAAGCTGTAAGTCACACAGGAAGAGATTGCCTGTCTCTCTCCCAAGGAACTGCTGGTGGATTTGAACTGCCAACTTTGGGTTAGTAGCACAGATCCCTACAGACACCACCACCAGTACTTGTTGATGATCTTCATTAAAAGCCCTTTTCAAATCTTTCACTTGTAAATCCTTGCTTCATTGTAAATTCTACAATTAAAGAGTGTATTTACGAATGAGGAAGATATCTTATATTTGTAGGTTTTTGGTTTTTTGTTTGGGGTGGGTTTTTTTTTAGGTTATTAGGATACACAGCTGTTTTGAAGATAATATTTACAGAGTAGCTGTTCTGTGGAAGACCATGCAATAGGCAATGGAGGGGATCTAGATGTAAAATCAATGTGCTTGCCCCGAGGGGGTTCTTGACCCTATCACAGGTCCAGGCCAGGCAGCCAGACAAATGGCATATGCAAATGGCACTGATACAGGTTAGACCAGGACACCCATGTTAATAGCAAAACAAGGTTCCAAGGGGAAACTGGTGGAACTTGGACCCAAGAGTGAAGAGGAAAGAATGGCCAAAGCATCAACCAGTAGAGTGAAGATGGAAATGTGTATTGGATGGGATGCTCAATGTTAGCTAAAGTGAAGCATGAAAGGTGTTTATTTGTTTTGGGTACTCACTGTGTGTTGGGCCCACCACCCGTCCGTTTGCCATACTGTGCTGCCTTATGCATTGCTGATCCTAGGAGTTCATGTCACTAGCATTTCAAATGCCAGGCAGGGTCACACATGGTTTCAGTGGATTCTTGAGACTAGAACAGATTAGGAAGAAAGGCCTGGCAATCTACTTCTGAAAGCTGTTGTTGTGTGACATCTAGTCAGAACTGATGCCTCAATAGGTTTCCATAGGCTATAAAAGGTACAAGAGGAGATTGTCCATCTTCTTCCCTTAGAGCAGCTAGTGGGTTCAAACCTGCTGACTTTGGGCTGGCCGTGTAACTCCATAGTTGGCCCAAGCCCTATAGATCCCACCAGACTATCATCTAATGCAGTGCGTTCAGACAGGCCTCTATGTTAGAAGGCACTCAAAACATGCAGTGCCCGTAACAGAGAACTGTAACATATCATACCAGTGATTGTGAAGATGGCACAAAAAGGGACAAAATTTCCTTCTACTGTGTGTGGAGTCATTACGGTGACTATAAGGAATCTGTTAGGCACTTAACAGTTGTGGTGGCAGTGGTGGTGTTACATACTGTCAAATTGGAAGCAACTGAAAGCTGAACCTCCAGCAGGTTCTCAGAGGCAGTAAATCTCATGGAAAGAGATGTTTCTTCCATGCTGCAGCTCTCAGATTCAAATCACGTGCCTTCAGGTTGGCAGCGTTACTCTTTATCACTAGGCCACTGACGTTATTGTTACCACATGTTATCACATCACCTGAGACTCATAGCAACTCTATACTCTATAGCTCTGAATCCTGTCCTATCCTGAGCCAATCTCACTGTCTCCAACACACATATCCTGCATCACGAGAGCCACTTTAATGGTAGTAGTCTCATCATTGAATACTGACAACAACCTCTGAATCAGGCAGCATTGCGTCATTGTTGCCATTTTTCAGAGAAGGAAACTGAGCCTTGGAAAGATCTAATAGCATGCTCGGATCATATAACACACACAAGCAGAAGCCAGGATTTAAACCCCGGTGTGGTTGACTTCAGCATGGCTAGTTGACAGGGTGGAGAGAAACCAAGTGGAACCCTGAGTCTAAGAGCTAGGGAGAATGAGGAAGTGAGCACTCTGGGGGAAAGGAAGGAGGGAGGAGAAAGATAAAGTAGGGCTTTGTTACTAGTTGGTTTTGAAGATAAAGACAATTAGAAGGCCTCAAAATGCAGGGGGCCAAAGGAAAGGAAGGTGGAGGATGAGGGGCATTGTAAGTCAGAGCTGATGGCAACTAGTCCAACAAGTCAGTCACTTACCAGCTGTATTGTTAATTGTTAGGTGCCCTGGAATTGGAACTGAGTCACTGTGGACCCTCCAGTGGGCTTTCAGAGGCAGTAAATCAAATGGAGGGAGACTCCCTATCTTTCTTACATGGAGAAGCTGGTGGATTCAAACCATGTGCCTTCACTGAATCACTGAATAAGATCATAAGGGGAAGGAGTGAAAAGGTTAAGCAGGGGTGAATGAGGCAGCCTGGATAAAGAGTGAGTGTTCCTTCTTCCTCCAAAGGAGGCTAAAAGGAAAGGAGAGCAGATCATTCATGTTTGGGGTTCTGTGGTGGGGTGTTTTCTTTGGTTTTGTTTTGTTTTGAATTTCAGCCGCGTGCATGAAAGTGTGAATTTCACAGCCAATTCCATGAAAAGGTTTGTTATGGAGGAAAGAGGTAGGCAGAGTCAGTGAGGTTTTAAGCCTGGTGGAAGAGATCTGACGCAGCTGTTGTGGAGAACTTGATAGGGAGCTAAAAATGGAGTTGAATGAAGAGCGCTGTGGGGTGCTTGCACGCCTGGTGGGGGCACAGCCAATGAGCCCGGTTGCATTTGTTACAGAGAACTCATCTACAGGATCTAGCTGTTTGGATGAGCCAGGAGAGGATGAGAGGGTTTGGCCAGAGACGCCCAGTGGAAGGTGAGGAGAACAAGGAAGTGCAGGTGATTTTGAGGACGTGGCTGAAATATCTTCCCTAGGGGTTCAAACTGGAGAGGAAGGGAGGGGACAGAAGCAACCAGCTTGAGTCCAAGATGCTAGACCAGTCAGAACGGCCACCAGGAGCCACAGGGAAGGCAAAGAACCTGCCAGGCAGGAGCAAATGAGGGCTAGAACAGAGGACAGAAGTCCCCTGCAGAGGGCAGAGGCGCCCCCCCAGGGTGAAGGCGGAGCTGCTGCAGGCACTAAAGTACAGGGCGTGGTTATGCAGGAGAGCATGAGACAGGGATGAGAGGAGGTCACTGGGGTTGAGGATGTCAGGAAGCATGGGGAACGCATGGTCCTGGGACCATTGACCTTGAAGGCAACAAAAAGGGTGGCACTCAACACCCCACTAAATGTCAGCTTCCCAGACACAAAGGGGTGAAAGAGGAGCTGCCTTAAGAAGAAGGAAGTTCAGCTCACAGTGTTACAGCTAGTGTTCCTCACCCCACCTCAAAAAAGAAAAGGCAACTGAAAGAGCAGGAGGAAATGCTCAGAGAGAAGTCAGAGGAGCCAGCAGGCACCAGGCGGGAGAAGGGGGCCAGGATGCCTGAGGGCTGGCCCTGGCTCATAGTTTCAGATCTAGGGGGTGTCCCCTTGATCCAAAAGTGAGGTTTGCTGAAGGTATCCCAGTCCATATCAGACTGCCCATCAGTCTGGACTCTTTCTCTGCTTCTGCCCCACACTGGCCACATTCCAATTCCAGCTTCACTCCCTCTGACTTGAAAACAGGTTTGACTCCACCTCACTTGACCTTAGTCCTCTCTTGGATGCCGTTAGAGACTAACCTATGGCCTACTCTGCCAAGTCCCACCTACTTTAAGCAAGCCTTTAATAACGGCTGACATGGAATATGAGGGTTATTATGAACAGGAACTGACTCAAGAGCAGTGAGTGTGGGGTTTTCGGAAAATATAATAGTGCGCTGGTGGCCTAGTGGTAAGAACTGCACTACAATCCCAAAGGCAC
Source organism: Elephantulus edwardii (assembly GCF_000299155.1). Lineage (NCBI taxonomy): Eukaryota > Metazoa > Chordata > Mammalia > Macroscelidea > Macroscelididae > Elephantulus > Elephantulus edwardii. Next base: position 13,730,073 of record NW_006399821.1, read on the forward strand.
ATGGTTCGAATTCAAGAGCTGCTCTGCAGGAAAGTGATGGGCAATCTCCTCCTATGCAATTAAATGACTCTGAAAACCCTTTGGAAGGTCAGCTGTGGGTTGGTTCTGACTCGATACTCAACAACGACAATAGTGTTTAGTATACACAAGGTATGGGCTAGAGAAAACTTGGGGGAGGGGAGTCTCTGAGTTCCATTATTTATTCCTCTCTGTAACACTTCCACCAAGAATTTTCCAATCCCCCCCCCCCCCGGAGAACTCACTCCCTGTGACACAGGCCAGCTTATTGTTGAAAGGCCCTATTGGAAATTTTCCACACTGAATCCTTGTACTTTCCATCACACATGAGCAGAATAACCACATCCCTCTTCCATATGATAGGAATCAGAAGACAACCCTCAAGTCTGCCAGGAGAATTACCTCCATTGTCACAGCTCTTCTTATGAGACTGATGCTCAGCTTCCTCCACATCCTGCCTGTTTGACTACTTAGGGAAGCTCCTCTTGAGTTGTGCTCCCAGATAATAATAAATGGCAAACGCGTACACAGTGCTAGCAATGAGCCACTCGCCTCCTGTGCAAGCCCTTCACACACACTAACTCATCTGATGTTCACGACAGTCCTGTTGGTGTTTAGTCAATGGCTATTGGTGGAGCCATTACCATTCCCCTTTTTCAGATGTGGAAATAGAAGCAGAGAGTGATAAATAAGTTGCCCAAGGCTAGGACCAGCCACAAAACCAAGAGGCAAGTCCAGGCAATCTGGACAGTGGTCAGAACCTCCATTTCAACAGCTTTCAAACTTGTCTGCAGTTCAGAAGCACTCCAGGGAACTGTAAAAGCTATTAACCCTGGGCAACACTGCGAAATTATCACACTATTGGGTTACAGTGTCATTTGGGCTCCCAAACATTCAAAAGCCATCCAGGTGATTCTAACGTGCAGGCAAGATGGAGAATGATTACCCCAGATGATAAGAAGGCAACAGTCCTAGAGCAGTGTGGCTAAGGCAGGGTAAAGTTGAAAAGTTGAATTAAGGGGAGTTGTGGAAATTTCTAGGTGTCCCTTGTAGAAGACAGCACAGGTCCAGATATGGGTGACCACACCACAGTTTTCAGAAAGGTCAAGTAAACACTTACGTAGTAGTGTGAGTTTATAGGCACTGGGATGACCTAGAAAAGGAAGAGGAACAGAAGGGAAAGGAAGAGAAAGAGGGAGAGGATGAGAAGGAAGAATAAGAACAATATGAGAAGGTAGATGAGAAAGAAAAGAAAATGTACACACAAAAAGCTCTCTTTTCAGGGTACCGTGCTTCACAGAATCTTTGGGAAAAGACTAGCATCTATCACACAGCCTTCCTTGGACACTGAGAAAGCATTTCCTCAAACTAGCAGCCCCCACCACAGCCCCCAAGGGCCCACTTCCTGACACCCCCTCTTATAAATCTCGAGCTGGAAAGAGTAAGGATGTCCACCCTTGGATATTATTCCTCCATGATTTCTTGAGTGAGTCCAGGAAAGGATGGAGCTGCAGGCTCCAGGGCTTGAGGAACTAGTTCTCTCCCATCCCTGAAGAACACATTCTCCATTGGCTGCCCCCAAGGGCACTCTTGGCACATTTCAGCACTGTGCATCTCTCCTGTTCTCCCACTAATGTTCCTTGTTGATGTTAAAGAGGAGCCATCAGGTGTATTCTCTAGTTGTGACTGAAAACTCCCACACCTGTCAGTTCCAGAACACCTCCTGGTAAGCAGGGACATGGCGCTAATATCCAGGGTAAGGTTCAGGCCCTGTGCTGCTCACTGTGGGGACGGTAGCCCTCTCCTCCCTGTGCTTCCCCTCCTCACCCAGAAGCAGCCCATAAGCCCCAGACAGTCAAAGCAACCTGGGTGAATAAAAGAGAAACAGCCATCTCCCCCAAGCCCTATTAATATTTCATTCAGACATCTGAATGCAAATTGACTTCACTTTTGTTTTATTCCCTTTCAACCCAGCCCCTGTCTAATACAGAAGGCCCTTCCTCTACTTGAAATAGGAGGCAGAGCTTAGTTTCTTGCCACTGTGGGGACAAACAGCACAAAGATGCCATAGCCCACAACCCCAGAGCTTCTATTTTTATAATATTTCCAAACATGAGTGGTCTGAGGGGCATTATTCCAAGTAGAGGTCACAGACTAGCCGGGGGTACCATGTCTTTAAGAAGAATTTTGCAAACTGGCATAGAACATAAGTAGCCTGGAAGCCCCTGAAATATAATCCCCTCTCAATCCTGTAAATCCTTTTTCTACAGATAAAAGCAGATGGTTGAGCTGACAACTCTGCTCCTATCCCTCCACAATCCACAAGCCTAGCTGTTTCCTGGTCTATGTTGCAATACTTAGGTTCAGAGGATTTAAAAAGGCACGGGTGGGGAGATTAGATCTTAAATGGGAAGCAAAAAGGGCAAAAGATGCTGAAAAATTATTTTATTGCTTAACATGGAGGGGGGGATTGGGTAGGTGTAAGGAAATTGGGTAGAAGTAAGAAAGTTGCACCAAACTGGGTGTGCATTAATGAGTTCATTAAAGTTCTGATTAGACTTCAAAGCCAGTACAGAATTTATTCACTCGAAGAACTCAGAAAACCCAAGGACTGAACAATGCTTTCCCCCAACCTCAGAGAAGAGTGACAGCAAAGAAGTAATCCTGGAAATGTCCACTTCATTTTGAATGCATATAATTTTTTTTATTCTCTTTGTATATGGACACTCAAATATACACACAAATGTAGGCATTATAAGAGTTTGTCCTTTCCTATATGAAAGACACATGTATGTGTAAATAATGTAAGGCACATAATCCTAGAAGAGAGATTAGGTAGCCTAGTGGATAAGGAGTTGTGCTGCCAACTAAAGGCACAAGGTTCAAATCCACCAGCAGCTCCATGGAGATTTCCATCTGAAAGCATGAGTTAAATAAGAAAGTGGTGGTGATTCATTGGCATAACCCTGAAGTATAGAGGATATTACTCTCCAACTAAGCATCAAAACAGTTCAAAGGGAGAAGAAAGAGTGAAGAGGGAGAAGAAAGGAAAAATTATCAAATAAAGAGGAGTTACACATGTTACTTTCAGTCCAAGAGATCTAGAAATGTCCTTTTACAATATCTAACTCAGGTTCACTTCCACACTTCCACAAAACATGAAACTTCTCTGACCCGTCTTGCCTCTCTCCAGCCTGGGGCAGTGAACCTCGCCTGAGAGCCCAAGAGACCCAATAAAAGCTTCTTTGCTTAAAAAACAAAACCAAACAAAAAAAAAAAAACCAACCCCACACCTAACTCAATTGTGTCAGAGGTTGAGAGATGGCATAGGATAGGACAGACTTCAGATCTATTGTTCATAGGGTCACTGCAAGTCCTCCTTGACTCGATGGCACCTAACAGTAACAACAACCACAGAGCAACCTAAGTTCCTAATGAAAAATTAACATAATTTTTATGAGAAATGAGGGGGAAAGAATAAAATTCATAACATCTTGACCTATAATCATAATAGAAATATTTTTGTCACTGATACATGGAAACTAAAGGTACTTTTGTAGAAATAAAAAGCTGCCTGACAAAGAAGTCTTTATCAAAGCATTATCAAGGATGGTTAATATTTCCTTCTAAAAAAGAAGTTTGCTAATCAACTGCAAAACTCAGCTAGCACAGTAGCAGCTCAAGTTTTGAGAACCATGAAAACAAAGAGCAAATGTTAATATTTTATTATCACCTTCCTCTACAGAGAACTTTGGTAGCCTAGTCAATAGAGAGTTGGGCTGTGAAGCCAAAAATTGTTTCTGTCTATTGGTTCAAATCCATCAGTGGCTACAAGAGAGAAAGAAAATTCATCTCAATTTTTAGTCTCTGAAAACCAGCTAGTAGGTGAACTATAAGTCTTTTCTGACTTGACAGTAATGGGGTTTTTGAGTTTTCTCTTCTAGAGTTCTAGCTGAATCATACTAGCTCATTGTTGTGTTGTTGGATGCCATTGAATTTATTACCACTCATAGCAATAGACCAGAATCTTGCCCTATCCTGTGCCATCTTCATCTCTGCTTGAGATCACTGTTACAATTACTGTTACAGTCCATTTTGTTGAGCATCTTCTCTGACTCTCCACCTTTTCAAGCATGGCATGCCTTTCAAAGGAATAACCCTTCCTACTAACACATCCAAAGTAGGTGAGATGAAGCTGCACCATGCTTGCCTCTAAAAAGCACCCTGGTTACACTTTCTCTAAGACATATTTGTTTGTTCAACAATTAAAGACCAGGCAAATTTTGAAGTAACATCAAGAAAAATATACATGAAGAAAGCGAAAGGTCACTAAAAAGATGTTGTTGTTGTTGTTGTTAATTGCCTTTGAGTCAGGCACGACTCATAGCAACCCTATGAACAAAAGGCCTGAAGCCCCTCTAAAACTATCAACATTTATTAAAGTTCATGGAGTTTGCAGAGGCATGTTATTTAGGAAGTGGATGCCTCTCCTGCTTCCAAACCTATCATAGTATGTTATTGTTATTGTTATGTATGTTATTGTTATTATGTTTCATTGAGTCACCAGCGATTTCAGCAGCTCTGAACACTTCCCTGTCCTGAGCTAGTCTCATTAATTCAGACACACCAAATCCCATTTCCCCAGTCACCATATCAATCCATTTCACCCAGAGTCTCCCTCTCCTGCGCTGTCCGTCCACCCTTCCGAGCATGATGTCCTTCTCCAAGGACTGATCTCTCCTGGCGATGTGCTCAAAGTAAGTGAGGTGGAGCTTCAAAATCAGCTTCCAAAGAGACTTGGTTTCACCCTCTCCAAGACAGATTGATTTGTTTTCTTGTCAGTCCATGGTATGTTGAAGACTCTTCTCCAGCACCACAACTCGAAGGCATCTATTCTCCTTCTATCATCCTTAATCATTTCCATCTGAAACACAACAAGTAATTGAGAAAACTATGGCATGGATTAGGCTCACCTTTGTATCTTGACTGACATCATTGCTTTACAGTACTTTGGAGAAGTCCAAGACAGATTTTCCCAATGCAACTTGTCTTTTGATTTCTTGACTGCTAGTGTTAAGAGTGTTGATCGTGGATGTGAGCTAGCTGTAATTGCTAACAACCTCAATCTCTTCTCCATCTACTATGATGCTGCCAATTGGCCTAGTTGTGAGAATCTTTGTCTTCTTGATGTTGAGCTTCAATCCACATTGAAGACTACAGTCATTAACCTTTTGCAGCAAGTTCTTCAGGTCTTCTTCAGTTTCAGCAAGCAAGGTTGTGTCATCTGTATATCGTAGGTTGTTAAGGAGTCTTCCTTCAATCTTGATGCCACACTCCTCCTCATAAATACTCAAGAACAAACAGGTTTGTCCTGGAGAGGGTGAAGCCAGAATGTTCCCTGGAGTCAAGGATTCTGAGGCTTCGTCTGACATACTTTGGGCATGTTGCAAGGAGGGACTGGTCCTTGGAGAGGGACATCATGTTTGGCAGAGTGGAGGGGCGGCGAAGGAGAGGAAGACCTTTGATGAGATGGATCGATTCTGTGACTAGAGAGGTGGGAATAAGTGCGTTTGAGATGGCTAGGTTGGCACAGGATAGAAGAGCGTATAGAGCTCTTGTACATAGGTTCGCTATGAGTCACAAGCGACTCGATGGCACACAACAACAACAACAACAACATTCCTGAGTTGGTTTTTAAATTCATGGAAGATAGACTCAAAGTAAAATTTCTATTCCTGTGGATATGATTTAACCTTCTTTAGTTTTTTTAAATTTGATCTTACATATGAGCAGTTGATGGTCTATTCCACATTTCAGAAAAGATTCTGAAATTTAAATAGTGTAACTAAAGTGAAGGAAGATATGATGAAATAGAGCAGCTGAACAAAACTTCAAAGGGTTACTCAAAAAAACAAAGTATTCTAATGAGATGTGCAAAGACCTCATTTTAGGAATCTAAAAGAGAAGAATACTTTCGACACTTCTCAAGCTGAAAGAACTATAGAAAACATTCAAATTTGAGTTGCAATATTGATGAAGGAAGCATCAAAAGAAGATGGAAGCTGTGCAGTATCTGACCTTTTGTGACTGAAATATTTCACCTAACATAATGTCCTCAAGACTTCTCCATGTTGTATAATGTTTTACTATTTCATTGTTTTTCAATGCTACATAATATTTCATTTGTGTGGATGTATAGACATAGGATGTTGGTGAGGGAATGGGGAAAGAGTGGATTGATAATGAACATTAGAACAAATGAGGGAAATAACTATCTGAAAGGAATATATGATTATGCATTATATGTATGAGAACAATCTGAAACAAGAGGTGTATTGTAGAGTGGGCTGAGGGGTGGGGGGAAAATGAGCAACAATGGATTAAAGAAACAGTAAACCCTCAAAGAAAAAAGAATAAGATAAGAGAAATACACAAGATTCACTGTACCAGGAAGAATCCATCAATATTAAAACATTTCAAAAAATAATATATTATCAAGAACAAATAGTATTGAAAGAAGTTTAAGCTTCACTGAAGACAGTGGTGAAAAATAAGACTCCAGGAATAGTTAAATATTAGTTGAAATGTTTCAGTAAACAAATACAACTCTCTTAGCACTCACTCATCTATGTCAAGAAATTTGTAAGACTTATCCAGCCAACTCTTCAATCTATATGCAAAACAGATCATCCAGGACACTGGGCTCTATGAGAAGGAATGTGGTATCAGGGTTGGAGGAAGACTAATCAACAACCTCCTTTATACAGATAACACAACCTTGCTTGTCAAAACTGAGAAAGACCTAAGGCATTTGCTGCAGAAGGTCATGGACTGCAAGCCTTCAATATAGATTGAAGTTCAACATCAAGAAAACAAAGATTCTCACCACTGGGCTGATGGGCAGCATCATGATAGATGGGGAAGAGATTGGGCTTGTTAACAGCTTCAACTTGCTTGGCTCTACAATCAAAACTCTTGGTACCAGCAGCCAGGAAATAAAAAGACAAATTGCATTGAGAAAATATGCTGCCTGTCAGGAACCTCTCAGAATACTGAAGAGCAACAATGTCAGTCTAAGGTGTACCTGATCCAACCCATGGTTTTCACAGTTACTGCTATGGATCAGAAAGTTGGACAATGACTAAGAATAATAGAAGAAGAATTGATGCCTCCGAGTTGTGTTGCTGGAGAAGAGTATTGATTATACCATGGACTATTAACAGAACAGTTTCATACTGGAGAGGGTGAAACCAAGCTTGTCCATGGAAGCAAGGATTTTGAAGCTTCATCTGACATATTGCAAGGAGGGACCAGTCCTTGGAGAAGGACATCATGCTTGGAAGGGTGAAAAGAGTGCAAGAGAGGAAGATTCTGGATGAGATGGATTGACTCATTAACTGTGGTAATGGGGGTAGGTGTGTCAGAGAAAATGATGTTGGCTCAAGATAGAGCAGGGTTCAGAGCTGTTGAACATATTGATCACTATGAATCTCAAGTGACTTGATGACACAAAACAATAACAAACAACAACAATTAGCTAACTGTAAAAGATTCATATTTGTGCCAATTCCTATGAAAGATGACCTACTAGAATGTGGAAGTTATCAAAGAATGTTACTCATATCTCACACAAATAAAATTTTTCTAGCAATAACTCAAAACAGTTGCAGCAGTAAATTGATAGGGAACTATTAGGAATTCAAACTGGATTCAAGAGAGGACATGGAATGAGGGGTATCAGTGGTGGTATAAGATAATCTTGGCTGAGAGTAGAGACTCTAAGAAAGATGATTACCTGTGTTTCATTGGCTAGGCAAAGACATTCAACTGTGGGGGATAATAACAAGTTATGCACAACATTGAGGGAAATTGAAATTTTTAACAATTATTCATTTAGAAGCTCTATCTAGAGCAAAAGGCAGTTGGTTAAATAGAAAATGGTTAGACTGTGTGGTTTTAAAATCAGTAAAAGTGTGGGTTGTGGTTATACTCTTTCTTCATTCTAGTCAATCTATATGCTGAACAAATAATAAAAAAGCTAGATTATATGGTGATGAATTCATCGTTAGGATTAATAGTTACAATAAGGAGATTGCACCTTATTTACTATAAGTGAAGACTGCTTACTTAACACATTTACTGATGATCATCAACAACCTTCAGTATGAATTATATACCTAAACATAAATAAAAAGAAACACAACTAAATCAGTAAACATTATGATAAATGTAGAAAATACTGAGGTTGACAAAGAATTAATTTTACTTAGATTCACAATCAATACCCAGGGAAGCAGCAGTCAAAACTAAAAACCAAATGACATATTACATTGGGATGATCTGCTGCAAAATACTTCTTCAGCGTGTTGAAATGCAAGTATACCATTATGAAGACTGAGATGCACCTAATCTACACCATGGTCTTTTTAATCACCCCATATGCATAGGAAAGATGAACAATGTCTAAGGAAGACTGAAGAATTAACGCTTTTTATTATGGTGTTGGTGAAGAGTATTGAATATATACCATGGGATACAAAAAGAATAAACAAAACCATTTTGGAAGAGACATAAAAATAATAATTTTTAGAAGCAAGACTTTGTATCACAAACCTTTGTATCACAAAATTCAAGAAAAAAGAGCAAGATCCTTATGGTGATTACAGTTATATTTCAACTTGACTCACTCATGATTCTCATTGTTTTGGCAGTTATCTAATGATAAAATTTGTTATATCTTTACCGATGTAATGATTCTCCTTTTTGTAACCTGATATTAACTAATCACCACGAGAACTGATATAATGTAATCATCTCCATGATGAGATTTGCTATGAATAGACCGATGAAAGAGAGTTTGCTCAGGGCAATGGTCTGCATCAAAAATATATGAAAGTTCTGCGAAATTCTCTCTTTTTTCCTGCTAATTCTGGAGCCTTCATCCAAGCTTATCATTGTCTTACCCCAGTTTCTTGGACCTTGAGCCAGCAGTCAACTATATTGCCTACTGATCATGGAGATCTAGTAGCTTATTGGTAACAAGTTGTGCTGCCAACCCAGACGTACGTGGTTCAAGTCCACAAGCTGCGGTGAGGGAGATAGATGGGCAATCTCCTCTCATATTATGTATTGCCTCTGAAAATCTGCTGGAGGGTCAACTATGAGGCAGTTCCAACTCAAAGGCGCACAACAACAAGCTTGACATCGAACAGCCTTCACAGCCTGTGTGTCAGTAATCTGCTCTCCTGCAGCCCTCAGGCCAAGAAAAACCTATCTACACACCAGTTCTACAGGATACATCACCTTTGCTCAGGAAATATTGCCACTAAACTTAAGAGACACTGGTCACAGCATAAGACACTATCAGCAGCTGACGTGTTTGGAATCACAGAAGCCAAGGAAGCTTCAGATATAAGCTATCAGATCAAGGGCTAGACAATGGGAGATGTTGAAGGGAGTGGGTAGAAGTTGACGGCTATCCTGGTGGATGGTGGAGCAGGGAAATAAGTGGGTAAAGACACTTGTGACAAAGGCAAGGACAACACTGATACTAATGGTTAACCCCACAATAAGGGACATATCCTTTACTTTTTCTATAAAATCCTGATCTGTCTTTTACTTCTCTAAATGTGAACATTCAGATTAAGACAGCCTAGGAAGAAGGACTGGTCATCCACTTCTGAAATAGCAGGCCTCTGAAAACCCTATGTACAACAGAACACACATAGAAAAACAGAAAGGACAACTGAGATAGAGCTTTCAAGTATGGAAATACAAAGGAAGAGGAACAGTTGTAAGCAGACACTAGTGATTGGGACACGGAATGTGAGAACCATGAAGGTAGGAAAACTAGATACTGTTAAGGAAGAAATGGAATGCATAAATATTGACATACTAGGCATTGGTAAGATGACATGGAGCATTGTGAGTTGGGTGGTCATATGATATATTACTCCGGAGATGAAAAGGTGAGAAAAAATGGAGTTGCTTTCATAGTTAAGAAAGTAATGTCAAGATCCATCTTGAAGTAGAATACTGTAAGTGACAGGATAATATCCATATGCATACAAGGAAGTCCAGTGAATCCCACTATCATTCAGATATATGCAGCAACAACCAGAGCCAAAGAAGAGGAAATAGAAGATTTCCATCAACTTTTTTTTTTACAGAGGTTTCAGATTTCCATTCTTTCATTGCCGCAATTTTCTCCCTCCCACCCCTCCCCACCAGCTCATTTCCTCTTCTGAAGAGAGAAAAAAAGAAAAAAAGAAAAAAAATTCCTTCATTAGTATACAATTCCCACGTCCCTTCCCCCCACCCCCCACCCCGAGTACAATCAACTTTTATAG
>NW_006399821.1:13742144-13770810 GCF_000299155.1 Elephantulus edwardii
TAACAGATGCTGCCCTGGATGTGCTCACCAAGTTGTGCCAAGAAATCTGGAGAACAACCACTTGGCCAACTGACTGGAAGAGATCTATATTTGTTCCTATATCAGACTGATTACATCTGCAGAAAGAACCACTGGAGAAGCTCAGTATCGGTTGTGAAAACTATGCCAGGAGCTGATTGTGGAACAGACCACCAACTGCTCACATGCAAGTTCAAGATAAAGCTGAGGAAAATTAAACCTAATCCACGGGAACCGAAATATGACTTTGAGTCTGTCCCACCTGAATTTCAGAACCATCTCAGGATCAGGTTTGAGGCCTTGAACACTGAGCAAAGACCAGATGAGCTGTGGGAGGATATCAAGGGTATCATCTAAGAAGAGTGCAAACGGTAATTTCAAAGACAGAAGAGGAAGAAAAGACCAAAACAGATGTCAGAAGAGACTCTGAAAATTGCACTAGAGTGCAGAGAAGCCAAAGCACAAGGAAGAATTCAAGATACTAAAGAGCTGAATAAAAGATTTCAAAAGGCAGCGCAAGATGACAAAGTAAAATTTTACAATGGAATATGCAAGGAGCTGGAGTCAGAAAATCAAAAGGGCAGAACTCGTTCAGCATTTCTTAAGCTCACGGAACTGAAGAACAAATTCAAACCTTGAGTTTATATAATCAAAGATGCTTTAGGCAGATTATTAAATGATCCAGGAAGTATTAAAAGAAGATGGAAAGAATATACTGAATCGCTGTATTGAAAGGAATTGGCAGACATAGAAGAATTTCATGAAACAACATATGAGCAAGAGCCTATGGTGATGAAAGAAGAAGTTCAGACTGTTTCGAAGGAAATAGCAAAAAATAAGGCCCCAGGAATAGATGGTATACCAATTGACATATTTCAGCTAACAGATGCTGCCCTGGATAAGCTCACCAAGTTGTGCCAAGAAATCTGGAGAACAACCATTTGGCCAACTGACTGGAAGAGATCTATATTTGTTCCCATTCCAAAGAAAGGTGACTCAACAGAGTATGGAAACTATAGAACAATATCATTGGTTTCACATGCAAGCAAGATTCTGCTAAAGATTATCCAAAAACGACTGGAACAGCACATCAACAGAGAACTGCCAGAAGTCCAGACTGAGTTTAGAAGGGGTCATGGTACTAGGCATATTGTAGCTAATGTTAGATGGATCTTGGCTGAAAGCAGGAAATACCAGAGGAATGTATATCTGTGTTTCATTGACTATGCAAAGGCGTTTGACTGTGTGGATCATAACAAACTGTGGCTGACTCTGAGAAGAATGGAAATCCAAGAACACTTGATTGTTCTAATGTGAAATCTATGCTTGGACCAGGAGACAGTAGTCAGAACAGAGCAGGGAAACACTGCATGGTTCAAAATTGGGAAGGGCGTACGCCAGGCATGTGTCCTGTCTCCATACCTTTTCAACCTGTATGAAGAACAGATTACCCGAGAGGCTGGGCTCTATGAGAAGAACTGTGGCATCAGAATTGATGGAAGATCTATCAACAATCTGCGTTGAGCAGATGACACAACCCTGCTTGCTGAAACTGAGGAGGACCTGAAGCGTTTGCTGTAGGGGGTCAAAGACTTCAATATGGATTGAGGCTCAATGTCAAGAAGACAAAGATTCTCACCACTGGACCAATTGGCAGCATCAGGATGGATGGTGAAGAGACTGAGGTTATTCACAGCTTTAGTTTGGTTGGGTCCATAGTCAACACTTTTGGCACCAGTAGCCAGGAAATTAAAAGATGTATTGTGATGGGGAAATCTGCTGTTAGGGACCTTTTCAAAGTTCTGAAGAGCAATGGTGTCTCTTCGGAGACAAGGGTGCGTCTGATACAGGCCATGGTCTTTACAATCACTTGTTATGCATCAGAGAGTTGGACAATGAATGACTAAGGAAGATAGAAGGAGAATTGATGTCTTTGAGCTGTGGTGCTGTAGAAGAGTACTAAGGGTACCATGGACTGCTAGGAAAACAAACAGATTCATCCTGGAGAGGGCTAAACCAGGCTGCTCCTTGGAGGCAAGGATTCTGAGGCTTTGTCAAACATATTTTGGACATGTTGTAAGTAAGGACAGGTCCTTGGAGAGGGACATCATGCTTGGGAGGGTGGAGGGACAGCGCAGGAGAGGAAGTCCCTCTATGAGGTGGATTGATTCAGTGACTGGAGTAGTCAGGATGGGTGTGTTGGACAGTGCGATTGGCACAGGACAGAGCAGAGTTTAGGGCTGTTGTACATAGGGTCGCTTTGAGTTGCAAGCAACTTGACGGCACATAACAACAACAGCCTGTCAGTCTTGAGATTGTCCACCTTTGTAGCTACAAGAGTCAGAAGAAGCCTCTAGCCTGACATCTAATCCAACAGACTTGTGATTTGTCAGCTTTTACAGCTTCATGAGCAAGTTTCTTGAGAATATACACACACACTAATTTTGCTTCTCTAGAGAATCTAGGTTAAGACAAATCTCAGTGAGATGAATTGACTCAGTTACTACAATGATGGACTCAAACATAGCATCTATACTGCAGACATATTGCCATGTCCATAAGAGGAAGTTTGTGCATCTGTTAAAAGTTATAGTCAAGATAGTTTTTTAAATGATGTTTTGATGATGCTGAACAGGTTTCAGAAGACTTTCCAGAATAAAACAGACTAGAAATAAAGACCTTATAATCTCCTGAAAATTGTTGTTCTTGTTGTATGTGTCATAAAGTCCCTTGAGACTCATACTGACCCTATGTACAACAGCCCTGAACCCTGCTCTATCCTGTGTCAATCATATTGTCTCTGACACACCTACCCCCATTACCACAGTCACTGAATCAATCCATCTTATTGTGGTCTTTCTTTCTTGCACTGCCCCTCCACCCTCCCAAGCATTACATCCCTCTACAAGGACTGGTCCCTCCTGGCAACATGTCCAAAGTAGGTCAGACAAAGCTTAAAAATTCTGCCTCCAAGGAGTAGCCTGATTTCACCCTCTCCAAGAAGAAACTGTTCGTTCTCCTAGCTGTCCATGGTATATATTCAATACTCTTCTCCATTATCATCACTCAAAAAATATCAATTCTCCTTATATCATCCCTGATCATTGTCTAGCTTTCTGATGTATCTCAAGTGATTACAAAGGCCATGGCCTGTATCAGAAGCACCTTAGTCTCTAGACTGACATCATTGTTCTTCAGTACTTAGGAGAGGTCTCTGAGAGCAGAATTTCCCAATACATCTTTTAATTTCCTGGATGCTGGTATCAAGAGTGTTGATGGTAGAGCCAAGAAAACTGAAGCTATGAACAATCTCAATCTATTAATTGTCTATCATGATTTTGCCAATTGGCCCAGCGGTGAGAATCCCTGTTTTCTTGATGTTGAGTTCCAATTCAATGAAAAAAGTCTAAAGTTCACATTAGTACAATCCATCTGATCAATGGGGATGGTACAGTACAGGGTAGTATATTACTTTATGGTTCATGGGGTCCTCCTGAGTCAGGAACCTGCTTAATGGCAGCTATCAACACCAACAACACTCATTCAGCAAAAAAGGTCAGCACCAACAACACGGACATCCAAGCAGATATATGCACACCCATGTTTATCGTGGTTTTGTTCACAATAACAAGGAGTTGGAAACAACATAACATTAACAAATGAATGGATAGAGAAGCTGTGGTATAGTCACACAATGGAATACTACATTGCATTGAAAAATAAGGAGCTCATGCAATATTATTCAAAATGGGTGACTCTGGAGGACATTATGCTGAGTGAAATATCTCAGTCACAAAAGGACAAATACTATATAGTGCCATGTTGTAGAATGAGGCTGACATCGGAATGGGGGTAAGACTGAGAAAAACTGGATAAATTATGTTTACTGCATTGAAGGCGATGAGGGACAGAATAGTTTAAAAGTAATATAATTTAGGGCATTATGATTATCATAAGAGTCCAGAATGAGGGTTGCAGAGTGGAGTATACTTGGGGTGGGGGTGGGGTGGAGGTGTGCAGGTGGATTCTGTACCAATGAAGGAATTTTTCTTTGGCTTTTCAAGGAGAGGAGAGAACTGGGGGTGGGCAGGGAGAAAAGTGCAACAATGAATGAATGGAATTCCAAAATCTCTGTAGATGTTCATTGAAATTAATAATTTAAAAAAGAGGGGGGAGAACAAAACCAACACTGACTTGGTGAAGAAGGCCATGCACATGCCAGGCTTTGTGCAAGGCTCTGAGTGTAGAATACGGCACATGTCTTAGACCTGACTGGCATGTCTTAAAGACCCTACTCTATTAATCTCACGTCATGGGAGAAACCATATTAGGAAGTCAATTAAAGTTACCATAAAGTAATTGAGTTCATAATGATTTTCATTTTTTTCTTTATATTTAAAAATATACACTAGAAATACTATTAAAATATAGAATACCTTCCAAAGCCTACTGATTGGTCAATGTTTTACATTTATGAAAACAAACAGTGCTGTTGCATTTGTGTGTATATGTGTGTGTTTAAGGTATTCCCCTTTCTAAAGAACGACAGCACCAAGTGGGAAACATTACTGCACATCTTGATCAATATTTTTATTCACAGATCCTGGTCAAGTTCTGATTTCAAGACAATCCAAATGAAGACAAGGAAGTAAACTCTTGGACATTTACCCACAAGCCCTGGGTGTCAGGGATTAAATTATATCCTCACACAGAATTCTACTTCCTGCTTTTCACCTAGGCTGACCATGACCAGGCTAAAACTCTGGTATCAGCCTCCCAGGTTTCTGGGTTTTCTCCCCAATGCCTGGTGCAGGATCTCACTTGGCTTCCTGCTCTGACCCACCCTTGCCTCAATGGCTCACTTTGACAGTTTGATTGATGATAGCTGGTAATCAGCACTCCTCACCCTCTCCTTGCTTCTGGGACTCCACTCAGTGTTCTCTTGGCTCCTTCTGAAGTGACACCCTCACCTCCACCCCTTATTGTGTGGTCATAGTTTCTGTCTTGTTCTACCAAGTCCTGCTGCAAGTAAATGGCATCTTTAAACTTACAGTCTGCAGTGCTTTGAACTGACTCATACCTGAACCTCTAGCAGGTTTTCAGAGGTTGTAAATTGCCCCAGAGGAAAGTGTCCATTTTGGTTGTTGTTATGTGCCTCTGAGTGAGTAGACTGAGGATGCATAGGGACCTTCTGAACAATGGATCTGAACTCTGTACTGTCTTGCACCATTCTTATAAACTCTGGTATACTAGAGCCCAAGAGCAAGCAGATAGGTCTTGGCAAGAATAGTGAAGCTTCTTCCCACATTCTTTGGGCATATTGTTAGAAGAGGCTTTTTCTTTGGAAAGGGACATCATGTTTGGAAAGCTGAAGAGTCAGAAAAAGGAAGGAAGACCCACAATGAGATGGATTGATACAGTGATGGAGGTAATGGGCTTATGTTACAGATGATAAGGATGGTGCAGGATAAAACAGAGTTCAGCTCTGTTGTTCACAGGACTGCAATGGGTCATACACAACTTGACCATACCTAAAAAAACAACATTGTTACAGTCACTGTGTCAATCTATCTTGTTGATAGCCTTCTTTTCTATTACTTACCCTCCATTTTTCCAAATTAGACTGACTCCTCTTAAAAACATGTCAAAGTATGTGAAACGAAACTTCATCAGTGCCTCTAAGGAGCACCGTGGCTATACCTCCTCCAGGACATATTTCACATGCAAGCAAGATTCTACTGAAGATTGCCCAAAAACGACTGGAACAGTACATCAGTCCAGACTGGGTTTAGAAGGGGTCGTGGTACTAGGGATATTGTAGGTGATGTTAGATGGATCTTAATTGAAAGCAGAGAATACCAGAAGAATGTCTATCTGTGTTTCATTGATTATGCAAAGGCATCTGACTGTGTGGATCATAACAAACTGTGGTTGACTCTGAGAAGAATGGGAATCCCAGAACATTTAATCGTGCTAGTGCGAAACCTATACTTGGACCAAGAGGCAGTAGTCAGAACAGAGCAGGGCAACACTGCATGGTTCAAAATTGGGAAGGGTGTACGCCAGGGATGTGTCCTATCTCCATACCTTTTCAAGCTGTATGCAGAGCAGATTATCAGAGAGGCTGGGCTCTATGAGGAAAAGCGTGGCGTTAGGATTGGTGGAAGATCTATTAACAATCTGCGTTATGCAGATGACACAACCCTACTCACTGAAACTGAGGAGGACCTCATGTACTTACTGCAGAGGGTCAAGGACTGCAGCCTTCAGTATGGACTGAGGCTCAATGTCAAGAAGACAAAGATTCTCATCACTGGACCAGTCGGTAGCATCAGGATGGATGGCGAAGAGATTGAGATTGTTCACAGCTTCAGTTTGCTCAGCTCCACGGTCAACACTCTTGGCACCAGCAGCCAGGAAAGAAAAAAAAACATATTGCGATGGAAAAGTCTGCAGTTAGGGACCTCTCTAAAGTACTCAAGAGCAATGGTGTCTCTCTGGAGACTAAGGTGCACCTGATACAGGCCATGGTCTTTGCAATCACTTGTTATGCATCAGAGAGTTGGACAATGACTAGGGAGGATAGAAGGAGAGTGGATGCTTTTGAGCTGTGGTGCTGGAGAAGAGTATTGAATGTACCATGGACTGCCAAGAAAACAAACAGATTCATCCTGGAGAGGGTTAAACCAGGCTGCTCCTTGGAGGCAAGGATTCTGGGGCTTTGTCTGACATACTTTGGGCATGTTGCAAGGAGGGATGGGTCCTTGGAGAGGGACATCATGCTTGGGAGTGTGGAGGGACAGCGCAGGAGGGGAAGACCCTTTATGAGGTAGATTGATTCAGTGACTGGGGTAGTCAGGATGGGTGTGTCAGAGGCAATGAGATTGGCACAGGATAGAGTAGGGTTTAGGGCTGTTGTACATAGGGTCGCTATGAGTCGCAAATGACTCGAGGGCACATAACAACAACAACAACAACAGTTTAATCTCCATCCAGTCTTGGGCATGGCACAGGGCATGGCAGTGTTTCATAGTAAATGAAAGTTAGTTCCTTCATGAGTCAGGGACCAACTTCTTAGGTAGGTCACCATAACAACACTATATGAAAAGGAAACGTGAGTTCAAAAAGTAGAAAAGAGACTCATTCCTAAAAAATGCTTACATTATCAGAAAGCATCTGGGAAAATATTTGATTAATCTTTCCCTCAAACCATATTAAAACAAATTTTAAAGGAGACTAAGAATTGTATGGTTCAAAATCAGGAAATGAGTGTGACAGGGATGTGTCATGTCTCCATGCCTTTTCAATCTGTATGTGGAAGAGATCACTTAAGAGGCTGGACATTATGAGGAGGAATGTGGCATCAGAATTGGAGGAAGACTCATCAACAACCCGGATTATGTAGGTGACACAACCCTACTTGCTGAAACTGAGGAAGACCTGAAGCACTTGTTGCAGAAGATCAAGGACTATACAAAATGGATTTAAGCTCAACATCAAGAAAATGAAGATTCTTACCACTCGGCCAATTGGCAGCACCATGATAGATGGAGAAGAGGTTGAGATTGTTAACAATTTCAGAGCTTTTGAGGTTCCACAATCAATGCTTTTGCCACCAGCAGTCAAGAAATCAAAAGACAAATTGCATTAGGAAATTTTGCTGTTAGGAACCTTCCAGAGTGCTAACAAGCAATAATGTCAGTCTAGAGACTAAAATGCACCTGGCCATAGTCTTTGAAATTACTTGCTATGTGTCAGACAGCTGGCTAATTTCTTGAGATAACAAAAGAACTTTGTGTTGTGGTGCTGGAGAAGGGTATTGAGTACATAATGGACTGACTAGAGAACCAACAGGTATGTCTTAGAGAAGGTGAAACCAAGCTGCTCATTAGAGGCAAGGATTTTGAGGCTCCATCTCACATATTTTGGGCATGTTACCAGGAGGTACAAGTCTTTGGAGAAGGATATCATGCTTGAAAGGATGGATGCACAGAGCAAGAAAGGAAGACCCAGGATGAAATGGATTGACTTAGTAACTAGAGTAATGAGGGTAGGTGTATAAAAGATAGTGAGATTGACCCAGGAGAGAGCAGAGTTCATGGCTAGTGTGCATAGGGTCACTATGAGTCATAGTCAACTTGACAGCATATAACATCAACAAGAATTATAAAACCAAAAATGGATAATAAGATTTATAAAAAAGTATTGAGAAAAAATTACTTGGAATAGAGAAGATCTTAAGCAAACCAACAGTCTTAGGAGTCTCAAGGAAAGACAGCATATCAATTTTTAACACAGTGTCAACATTTGAAAAAGAAAATCAAAACACTAATAACAGACTAGAAGAAAATCTTAGTACCCTTATGACAGCCTTATGACTAGTATCCCTAATGTTTTTTAATATTATAAATTAATATTATATTCATTTTA
Source organism: Elephantulus edwardii (assembly GCF_000299155.1). Taxonomy (NCBI): domain Eukaryota; kingdom Metazoa; phylum Chordata; class Mammalia; order Macroscelidea; family Macroscelididae; genus Elephantulus; species Elephantulus edwardii. The sequence goes on from NW_006399821.1 coordinate 13,750,593, forward strand.
TTATTATAAATTTTTAAAGAGTAACAGCTCAAAGGAAGTATAGAAAATAATATAGTGGGACAATTCATATAAAATGAAATGGGTTGAATGGTGGAGAAAAAGATATAATGTAAATACTAAATAAGATTATTTTAAAATGCTCTTAAATGAAGTATTGATATATGCTACAGTATGAATGTAGCTTGAAGTGAAATAAGTCGATCAGAAAAGGACAAATACAGTATTAATTCACTCATACAAAAAGACCAAAAAATGGTAAGTGTACAGAAACCGAAGTTTATTAGTGTAAATTTTTATTAGCTGAAGGGTTGGGAGAAAATAGGGTTAACAGTGATGGAGAAATCACATTAATTAAGGGAGGATTGCGCAGTTGACTCCTGTAATTGCTGTCAATATGTTGTAGAAGTTGTGTAATAAATATATTTGCAATTACAAAAAGAAATAAAATGTAGCTGCTGAGGCTTCTTACGTACAAGCACATTCCTCGTGGGACTTACCTCCTTGCTTTCACGTTTTAGGTTATTTCATTAGACCTCCCAATTAATTAACCCAATAGCTTCTTTAGGGTTTTTATACTACCAACTAGTTTGTTGTGCGGGGCCAGGGCTCCTAAAAGCTTGTCAGTGTTCATCTCAAGGCAATAGAATTGATTTCTATTCAGCTTGAGGGACAGAGGAAGAAAAGGAATCATAAACAGAAGGGGATCTGGAATACAGGCCTAATAGCATCCAGGAAAAACTGCCTTCTTTGCCATGAAAAAAAGAATTGGAGAACACCTGGCTAAAATGCTGGATATTTTTTTAAAAGAATTCTGTAGAGACTTCTTGATCAAAACAGGGGAAAGGCAGGATTGAATTTCAAATTTACTGTCTATGGTCTGTAGATATTCTGAAGTCACAGGTAGATGAACCCCTGAAACTACTGCCCCAAGAAAAATCTTTAAACATTAGGCTAAAAATATTCCCTGAAGTCATCTTGAAACTACACAAGACTCTTTAAGCACTTTCTCAATGGAGTCAAAGTGACAGAGCAATGTGGGAAACTAGATGAAAAGCTTAGGGAGTAATAAGTTGTAATTGTTGATGTGGTGGTGGTTGTTAGGTGCCCTTGACTTGAGTACAACTCATAGCAACTGTAAAAAGAGCAAGCACCACATGGGCACAGTCATATCTGACCTTTACTAACTTCACAAAGGGGAACTATTCCCATCTACAGCATCAATAACACAACACTAATTCCCATGAGGTCAGACATATCCCTTACACTGCCATACATCTTTCTACTCATCTCAAAACCAATCTCACTGCTTTACCTTGTCCAAAATCTGATCTGATAGCTCACAGACCACACAGAACCATAATGGAGAAGGCAAAAGGTTAGTAACAGAATTCAAGATAGTTCCCAAAATGTGCACACAGGCTTAAGCTTCATGTCTTTTGGGCCTGTATTTCCAAGTTCTCAGTCTTGTTAATATTGAATTCCCATCTCTGGTTTTCCAACAAAATTCTCAGTCCTGCTAATATTGGCTCTCCTCTAGCCTAGGTCTCATCTCATGGCAGATCTCCAGTTCAGCTTTAGGTGTTGCTGCCATAGGTGTAGCTGGGCCAGGAGGGGCATCCTACATTGTCTTACTTTCTCTTCCATGGCCCCAGAATATCTTTCTCTGTGACTAGAACTGTTTTATTGGGCAGAGTAGCCAATTTATTGGGCAGAGTAGCCAATCTTCTTGTAGATTATTGAGAATGCCTCATCCCCTTGCAGAATGGTAGTCAACTCTCTTGTGGATAAGCTAACATGCCCCTTTTGCATATTCCTGCCCATCTACACAGCTAAGTTAAATAATGTCTAGACAAGCCATAATGAATGATAAACTCCATAGCGACCCTATGAACAACATATCTGAACCTTGTGCTATCCTGTGCCATCCTCACAATTTCTGGCACACGTAAGCCCATTGCTGCAGTTACTGTGTCAATTCATCTGGTTGAGGGTCTTCCTCTCCTTTGTAGTCCATCCACTTTTCCAAGTATGAAGCCCTTCTCCAAGGAGAACATGGCTAAAATATGTAAGATGAAGCTTCGCCTTGCTTGCCTCCAAGGGATACTCTGGCTGAACTTTCTCTAGGACATATCTGTTTCTTTTTTGTCAATCCATGAGAATTGCTCCTCAGTAATTTGGAGAAGTACCTGACTGTAGATTTTCTAGTGTACTGTATCTCCTGGCTGCCTGACTACTGCTGCCAAGTGCATTGATTGTGAATCCAAGTAAGATGAAGTCGTTGACAGTTTTAATCTTTTTTCTATTATTATGTTGCCTATTAATCTGGTGATGAGAATGTTTAGTTTCTTGACATTGAGATGCAATCTACACTGAAGGCTACAATGTTTGCTCTTCTGCAACAAATGCTGTAAGTCCTCACTTTGAGCAAGAAGGTTATGTCATCTGCATAACGCAAGTTTTTGATAAGTTTTCCTCCAATCCTAATGCTACATTCTTCTTGAAGAAGAAAGAGGAATACTTCAGAAAAATAGGAATAGTTGAACAACTCAAAGGATACAATGCATTTCCCGTTATATTGTTGCTGCTATTGGATTATTTTCTGTTTCTCAACAACAACAAAATAAAATGTAAGGGGAAGAAAGCCTTCTCACTAGTGATTAGAAAATTAGAAATTAAAATAACTATGAAATTTCCTTGGCAATAAGGTGAAACATTAGCAGTGTTTAGTCTGTGGGGTTTTAAAGATATGAGCATTCCTGCATACTTCTGGAGGCAGCTTGATGTCTTTTTCATTGTTTGAAGCAGTTCTGGTGGCAAAGTCCATAAGGTACTTCAGAGACTCAGCTTGCACAAGGGAAACCAGGTGGCTACTAAAGAGGACCTGTCCAAGGGCACAGGGCTCCCAGAGGCAGAGTGTCCCTTCACCAAACAGAAGCGATACACAGGTAAAACTACCTGCATGCTGACATGTTCCCTCATGAAGTTAGAGTCTACATAAGATTCTGATTGATTCTGTGAGTGATACATAAATTAGAAGAACAGTGAATGAATGCAGGGGGGAATAAATGGAAAGAATATGCTGTAAAAAATATATATGTTGCGTTAAAAACATCATTAATAAAAAAAAGAAGAAGAGTGGAGGCAGCATCTCCATTAAGCAAAAGTGTGTTAGATGTCAGGTATTTATCTCAAAATTGTCAGGTTTTCACTCTGATCTTAGGAAGAGATAAACTGCAAATGCAAAATCTAGTATATCCCATAAAGGATTACTGCTGTTAGGTGGTCAGGAGCTCTGGTGGCTTAGCTGTAAGGAGTTATACTCCCAACCCCAAAGGCTTGTGATTTGAATCCACCAGTCGTACTGTGGAATAAAGATTAGCAATCTCCTTCCATGTGATTTAGTGCCTCTGAAAACTCACTAGATATACAGCTATAAGTCACTCCCAAATCGACAGCACATAATAACAACATTGAGTCGACCCCAACCCTATGAACAACAGATCTGAACTTTGCTCTATCCTTTGCCATCCTTACCATTTCTGAAATGTTTAAGGCTGTTGTTTCTGTCACTGTGTCCATCCATCTCACTGAGGATCTTCCTTGTGTTTGTTGTCCCTCTATTTTTGGAGTATTACTCAGCCTGTGAAGACAAGTCCTCACATATGCCACAATATAGTCGAATCTTTGAAACACCTTGATGAGCTAAGTCAGTCTAAAAAGGAGAAATATTGAATTATCGAACTAATGTGAAGTAAATATAAATGAGAATGAGAAATGCTGTCCAATTGAAGACTAAGGTTATGTCCAATTGAAGACTCAGGCTATGACCTTTTCAATCACTTATTATGTGTCAGAGAGCTAGACAATAAATAAAGATGACAAAAGAAGAATTAATATCTTTGAGTTGTGGTGCTAAAGAAGGACATTGAATATTCCATTGACTGCCAAAAGAAGAAACAGATATGTCTTGGGGAAAGTGCAGCCAGAGTGGTCCCTGGAGGCAAGGATGGTGACACTTTCTCTCACATACATGGGCATGTTGCCTGGAAAGGGATAGCATGCTAGGAAAAAGGGAAGGTCAGCAAAGGAGAGGGAGACCTTCAACAAGATGGATTGACACAGTGACTGCAGTAAAGGACTCAGGTGTGTCAGAGATGATGAGGATGGCACAGGAAAGGACAGGGTTCAGTTCTGTTCATCACTGTGTTACTATGAGTCTTACTCAACTCAGCAGGAACACCTGACATCTAATGCTTAACAAAATCTAACAACCCTACCACCACTGAGGGTACACTGAGCTTATGTTAGTGATGGAAGACTTGTTTGGAAAAGGATAACAAGAATGGTTACACAGCTTGAAGAATGTACTAAGTGATTCTGAGTTGGACAGGTATAAGTTGTTAAATTGATGGATGATTTGTTATATGTGAGGTAACCTAACAGCACTAGACTGCTAGTCCAAAGGTTGATGGTTCAAATCTATGAGTGACTCCAGAGAAAGACAAGTCTTGACAATAAGTAAGAAACTCTATGGGGTCATTTTATTGTTTTCTATTGCAGTCCCTGGGAGTAAGAATGGAATGTATAATTGAATAAGATAACAAGGTTTTGTTATGTAACTGTTTACTACAACTCCAGAAATGGCAAATTAATATGTATACTATGACTCCACTTCTTCAACATGAAGTAATCTGAGATAGGATCTATATTTATACAAACCGGAACACAGGCAGGACTTCACAGCCAACTCCTCCAAGGGTCAGGAGGGAAGGGAGAGGCTTAAATTTGTTTCTTTAGGTTGCTCTGGATTATATAAATTGTTTCTGAGAACAAGTAATATTGATATAATAAGGGAAAAAATAATAAGAGGCTTAGAAAAGCATGTGCTAGGTAGAAAGGATCCTTATGTTTTACATCAGTGACCCAAAGCAAAGCCACCAGCCAAGGGAAAGGTGGGGACCAGCTGCCCAGCAAGGATGGGACAGAATAAAAGCCCTTGAGTTGCTGCTGGCCTCCAGAGGACAGTCTGGAAGCGCATGGTCTAGTAGGTCAGTGAGTGTCACAAGCCGCAGGCAGCCAGCCCAGAAACACCACCCAACTCCCAGCATTTAGAGAAGGGTGGAGCACAGCCGCTCAACAAGGTCAAGTTCTTCACTCCGAAGGTCATGGCCCAGGACCCCAGTCCCTTCTACCTCTTAGATCACCGTCCCTTAGCTTTCTTCTTTAAGGAAACATTCGTTTTAAGCTCTTAGAAACTACCTTGGCCCGCTTGAACGCCTGTTATGAAATTCTGTTTGGGAAATAAATAAAGTGTTCGGTCTGGGTGACGTTTCACTTACTCAGAGCTGTTGTGTGGTTAACAGCCTTCTGCGTGTCCTTGACTTTGACAGAGGAACCAGTTAATGGCTCCAGCCCCACTGTCACCAGCCCCACTGCCCTCACTTTTTTGGATACTATTATCTTCTATGTTACAGTTTACCTCGGCCATTTGATTATTCATTCCTCTGCTGGGTCTAGAGTGAAGGGAAATTTGAGACTCACACAAAGAGAGGAACCTTTTATGGAGGCTCTCATCTGGGGTGCAGATTTACAAGGCCTTTTGAGATGGAGAATAGCTGGGCCTGGAGCCTGCCCCTCTGCCCAGAGCCCATCCCCAAACCAAGGGAGTCCCCAGGCAGAAGAGACTGGGGTTCAGAGATACACCCTGACAAGTGTGGGGCCATCCACTGGGCATCACAACAGAGAGCATTTTCAACTAAGTAGAAATGAGCTATTTAAAAAAAAAAAAAAAACCAACCACAACTTCTCCAGGCAGCTCTGTGGGGTTGAGAAGCTCAATCTGAAAAAAGGGGATGAATGTGACAGGAGGTGATGGAGCAGGACAGCTGCCCGACTACAGGGAACACATGTTAAATGTTATAAAGAACAAGGCAGCCCAGAGTCCTGCATCCATGTCTTGGGGGGTGGGGTGGGGGGGTGTCACTCCACCAACACCCTCCCCTGCGAGGCAACATAAAATCCACTGTCCCACACAACCAGCAAGGGAGCTAAATGTGAGAAATTCAACAGTAAGATTCAAAGAAGAAAGCAAAGTCGCTTTCCCAACAAGGACACTGTCTGAAACATCGTTCCAAGTCATTTTTTTGTGTGCTTTAGAATGCAGTATTACAAGAGGACCCCCACATGCTGTTCAGGGAGGTGGGGCTGGAAAGAGTATTAGCGCTCTCTCTGTGCTAGTGATGACATGGGAGTTAAAAATAAGCAGGCATGGCCAGGGTTTCCATTCCTTCAACAAGCGCTTCCTGGGCACCCAGCCCAGGGTGAAGCGCGCAGGGGTGCAGAGTGTGGCCAGAGGCAGGGAAACCCAGAGCAAGTGGAGCAGGTTCTGCTCACCGCTGCCAGCAGGCTCAGGGAAACCAGAGACCAGCACAGCCATGCCTATTTAAAATCTGTCCCCAGACCTGGAATCCTGAGGAGGGAATCTGTATTCCAAAACTCTGATTTTGCCCCATGCTGATTACAAATAGGATTAGCAAATAGGAACAAGATATATGTAACTGTTTAAAAGGGCAAAGGGACATGGAAGAAGGCAGAGGAAATCTCTAGGACAGCAGAGATTTCTAGGGGGATGTGAGGGGTGAAGAAGTAAGGGACAAGGAGGACTTGAGGAGACTTGAGAAGCTTCTTTCTGATTTATTTTTAAAATTTATCATTTCTTTATACCATTATTTCTTTTTATACAATCCGTCACATACATTCTTTCAACCATGTGCATTTTGTTTTATACAATTATTTATACAACTATTCTGTAGGTTGTGTTTTATATATTTACTATTGAACTGTTACTTTTATCTACATATCTCTCTTGCACCTTATTTCTTCACTTCCGATCCACACTAATCTCTACTATCAGAGTGATTTTCCCATCCTTCTTCCACACCTCTTCTCCCTTTAAACAGTTAATATATATATATATATATTTTCTATTTGCGATTCTTCCTAGGTTGGTCCTTTATTATCTTGCTCTTTGTAGTGATTTCCTTTTTTACTCATCACATTGTTTTGTGGCCAAACACATTTGCAAAGAATCAATTAAAATGTTTTCATGGTTGTAAGAGTCTGGGTGACAGATAACCTTGACCTCAAGCATCTTCAGCAGACACGCAGCGACGGCTGCTTTGAAGCCAAACTGGGCTTCGTCTCACATACTTTTGCTGTATTGCTGGGAGAGGTTATTCTTTGGAGAGGGACATCATGCTTGGGAAGGTGTAGAGATGGAAAAAGAGAGGAAGACCTTCTGCCAGGTGAATTGATACAGTGACTGCAGCAATAGGCTTGAGGACATCACACGTTGTGAGGACAGGGTTCCGATCCACCATTCAGAGTTGCTATGAGTCATATTTGACTTGAAAGCAGCCAACAACAACAGTGTGCTCTGAGAGGAAGCTCTGGCAGCCTCGTGCGGCTAAACCAAAGACTCTGCCTCTGGTGATTCAAATCCACCAGCAGCTCTGCAAGTGAAAGATGAAAAATCTGCTCCGTGAGACTGACAACCCCAGGAAGCCAGTGGAGTGGCAGCTGTGAGTCAGGCCTGATGAAAAATCTGTTCTGACTTGAACATTTGCTGTAGAGATGGGATTCCTTCAAGTTAGCAAAATGCAAGAGACAAGACAGTAAGAACTGCAGAGGGTGACAGTAAATAACAGTAAAGTGAAAGAGAAATCCAGTTCTCTTTTAAGGAAAACAGTTCCAGAATCTCTGAGTGAAAAAATAAAATCAGTTCTAAGGAAAACAGTTCCAGAATCCCTGGGGGACAAATGGCTACCGTACTTAGCTGCCAGTCCAAGTCTTCCCAAAGGTACCTCAGAAGAAAGGCCTGGTGAACTACTGCCTAAAGTTAGCCATTGAAAACTCAGTGGAGCACAGTTCTACTCCAACATCACACATACGTTGCCACAAGTCATCTCTGACTCTCTATCAATTGGGTTTTCAATTTTTTTTGGGGGGGGTTTCAATTAACACTAGCAATCTTCCTGTCTGTAACCAAAGTGTTCTTGCATGAAGTCATTTCTAATTGCATCCTTCCCTTTAAAATATTCAGAATGCAGAGCCTCTGCCTTCTCTGCATGACAAGCACAGGGTCTGATTGCTCATACTCTCTGAGAGGTGTGTGGGCCATTCGCCTATTGGTGACAACAGCAGTGAGTGGCAGGCCTGCACCTGCTCATGTGATCCATTCAAGACTCCACCTCGAGCAAGTGGACTGCTGGGGAGGGCGGCACTAAGAACAGGTCTTCTACATTCCTCCCTCTGGAATCAGAGACACTCAGAGTTGGGGCCTTACCTCTTGGTAGCCGGAGTATGTTTTTCCTTTATGCTCTTTGTTAGCTTGGAAAAAATTCCAAACTGAAAGAAACTTGGGCAGAGTCTCTCTGAGACCAACTGGGGAGGCTTAAGCACAGAGAAAGTGGGGAGTAATGTACTGGTAACCAGAATGAGCATGAGTTGTTAGCTGTTGTGAAGGAGACCTTGTTGTTGTTGTTAAGTGTTTTCTCATCATAGATGACTCATAGTGACCCTACGAATGAAAGACCTGAACACTTGTATAATTTCCATCATTTCTCCAGATTCATAGGGTTTCTGGAGGCATATTTTAGAAGCAGATGCCACTCCTGCTTCCAAGCTTGCTTTAATCGGGAAACTCCAACAAACACTGTCCACCATGAGCAACCATTATCACATTTGACAGATCAGTGTCACAGTGTTCAGCTTCACAGCAACCACGAGTTACTTCTGTAGAAAAAATGGACATGCCAGTGCTCTACCACTTAGAAGAATGTGTGACAAAAAACAATTAAAACCAGGCCTGAGGGTCACATATTAAAATCACCCACCTTTGGCTTGGTAGCATAACTTTCTCTCCACTAGGCCAACAGAGTACTATAAAAATATGAAACACACAGGGAACTCTTGTGGCCTAGTGGCAGGAAGCTGCACTGCAATCCCAAAGGTGCAAGGTTTGAATCAACCAGATGTTCTGCTGGACAAACAATCAGTTCCTGTGCCAGTCAGATCCAATTTTACCATACACAACAGGGTGGGGGGACCAAAAACAATATGAAACACTGCTCTCCTCTTTACCATCCTCTAACAATACATCAGAAAGTATTCAGTTGTGATCCATGGTGTTTTCTTTGACTGATCTCGTGAAGGCCTGTGGTTTGAGGCCACAATTTGCTCCTTGCAAGAAGGATGGGCAATCTCCTCTCATGCAATTAATTACTGCCTCTGAAAACCCAGCAGAGGGTCAGCTATGGTACACAGCAACAAAATCAATCTTCAGTAGTAGATCACCAGGCCTTTATTCTGCCTCTGCCTTAGTCTGGTGGCTTAGTGGTAAGATACAGTGTTGCAACCCCAAAGGCACATGCACATGGTTCAAATCCACCAATTGCTCCCGGGGAGAAAGATAGGCAATCTCCTCCTGTGTCATTTACTGCCTCTGAAAACTCGTTGGAGCATCAACTATGTGTTGATTTTGACTCAACAGGACACACCGGTAACAATTATCTTAGTCTGGAAGGTTCAAGGAAAGCTGTCCACCATAGATGATCCTGCCGAGATTTAGGATGCTAGTGGCATAACGTCCTTATTGCAACACCACACAAGCCACAACAGCATGCAAACTGACAGACAAGCAATGGAAGCACAATACAGTAGAGGTGAATTTAACACAAACTGTCACTTAACAAAGGACTCTGGTGGCACAGTAAGTTAAATACTGCATTGTTAATAAAAAAGTTAGCAAATTTTGACTATGTTAGCAATTCTATGACTGTGGATCACAATCAATTGTGGCCAACATTGAGAAGAATAGGAATCCCAGAATACTTGATCATGCTCGTATGAAACCCAGACCTAGACCAAGAGGCTGCAAGAGAACACTGCATGGTTCAAAATTAAGAAAGGAGTATTTCAGGGCTGTATCCTTTTTCCATACCTTTTCAATCTGTATGCTGAACAGATCATTCAAGAGAGTGGACTTCATGAAAAAGAATGTGGCATCAGGATTAGAAAAAGAATCATCAACAACTTGCATTACGCAGATGATGCAATTTCGCTCCCTAAAACTGAGGAGGACTTGAGGAGGACTTGAGGTGCTTGCTGCAGATGATCAAGAATTGCAGTCTTCAATAGGAATTGAATCTTAACATCAAGAAAGCAAAAATCTTTACCATCTGGCCAATAGACAGCATCATAATAGAAGAAGAAAAGATTGAAGTTGTTAACAATTTCATCTGACATGGATACACAATTAACATTCTTGGCACCAGCAGTTAGGAAATCAAAAGACAAGTTGCATTGGGAAAATTTGCTGTCAAGGACCTTTAGGGAGTGCTAAAGAGCAACAATGTTAGTCTAAAGACTAAGGTGCACCCGATCCAAGCCACAGTTTTCTCAGTTGCTTGCTATGGATCTGAGAGTATGATGAAGGATGACAGAAGAATTGATGCCTTTGAGATTTGGTACTGGTGAAGAGTATTGAACATATCATAGACTGCCAAGAGAACAAACAGATCTGACCTAGAGAGGTGAAACCAGGTTGCTCCTTGGAGGCAAGGATTGTGACACTCTGTCTCACATATTTTGGACATTTTGTCAGTAGGGGCAAGGCTTTGGAGCAGAACATCATGCTTGAAAGCCTAAAAGGTCAGCACAGGAGAGGAAAACCATTGATGAGATGGCTATAGCAATGGGGATGGATGTGTCTGAAGTGGTGCAGTTGACTCAGGATAGGGCAAGATTCAAAACTGTTGTTCCAGGGGAGCTCTGGTGGCCTAGTGGCAAGAAGCTGCACTGCAATTCCAGAGGTGCATGGTTCGAATCCACCAGATGCTCTGCCGGGAAAGGAGGGACAATCTCCTCCTGTACCAGTCAGATCCAATTTGACTGTACACAGACACACAAAATAATAATAAAATAAAATATAAAAAAAAATCACCAAAAAACTGTTGTTCCTAGATAGGGCCACTATGACTTGTAGTCAACTGAATGGCACTCAACCACATTTCCAAAGTGTGTAAGATGGAATTTCACCACTCTCCCCTCTAATGAACAGTATAGTTGACTTTTCCAAGACATATCTTTTTATAGGGCTTTGGTGTTTGAAGTAACACACAAGAACAGAAATGGGGAGAGATTAGGCAGGGTTGCTTGAAGAAAAGGGGGTTGGTTTAATTCTCCATGGTGTATGTTCCATACTCTTCTCCAACACCATGACTTGATTCTTCTTCTGTCATCCTTTTTTTTTTCTTCTGTCATCCTTAATCACTGTCCAGCTCTCAGATGTATAGCAAACAAATGGTCTTAATGTCTAGACTGACAGTGTTGCTCTTTAGCATTCTGGAGAGGTCCTGGGTAGCAGATTTTCCCGGTGCAACTCAGCTTTTTATTTCCTGACTGTTTTTTAGGGGAGACTTCCTTGGGGAAGAGGCATCATGATTAGAAAAGTAAAGAGTCAGAAAAAGAGAAGACCCTCAATAAGATGCATTGACCCAGTGACTGCAGCAATGGGCTCAAGTGTTTCAGAGACGATGAGGATACACAGGAAAGGACAGGGTTCAGGTTTGTTGTCCACTGGGTTGTTAGGAGTAATAAAAATTTCCACAGAATCTAACAACAACAACAACAACCACACTGTATTTCGGTACTGGAAACTGAATCTTATTTCATTCCCCTTGTCTGAAATTTCTAGAAGTCTGCTTTGTGTCTCAATCCTTCTACAACTCCCCTGGAATAGGAGTATTCTGTGTTTTCAAAGGCATGGAGCATAAGCAGAGCCAAGGCAGCCCAGATACCTGCTTTGCAGACATTCCTGTGGCCTCAGCTTACTGGAGTGCATATCACAATTTACCTAAAAGAAGCCTTACAGCCTAAGATATGAAGACTTGACCCCATCTCGAAGCAGTCCCTTCTCCTCTGGGATTTTAAATACAATGCACATAGGGAAGGTCAGCAGATAGGGCACTGGTATGCAGAACCTACCAGGCTATGTTAATAATGGTAGTCAGTGGAAGCTCAGAGGCAGTGGCAGCCAAATTGAGAACAAAGGGTCTGAAGCAACAGTGGAAAGACTAACAGAGGGTCAGTGGAAGGAGCCTAGCCCCTCCCTACTAGTGAGGGGAGAGCAGTGGTTGCAGGAATGACACCAGACCCCTGGAAAGCTTCCCTTATCCATCCATGAGGCCTATAGAATATTGTCAGGCCTCCTTCTCTCTTGAGGTCTCTCTTCCTCAAAATGCCATCACCTGACCTGCCTTGACTTGTGCTCTTTGCCCCCATCCCCAAAACAGTTAATGTCTCTCAGAACCAGGCCTTCCCCTCCTGCCATGTCCCGGCAGCACCTCAGCCTGCACCTTCACCACTTGCCCTGGAATTAGAACAGCAAGGCCAGAGCCTCATATCCAGCCCAGCTTCTCTGGGTAAATTAAATTGCTTAACTCTCTGATTAACATGCCCATCTATCAGCTGAGAGTATGGCATCTGCTCCACACACCTACAGAAATGTCAAGAGGATGAAATGAGGTCATGCAAGTGAGCATTACCTGCAAACCAGCAGCTACATGCACTTGTCATAACTGACTGCCGACCTGTCAGTGCACCTGGTCCACTTGGGTGCATGTTCAACTCAGTTTCATCCTGCCCCACCCCGGCCCTCACACCCACAAGGCCACGCCTGGCCAGCCCTGCTCCATCAAGGTCCCTCCCTTCCTCTTCCTCTAAAGGTAACTATAACTCTTGTTCCATGAGGGCCTAACTCCCTAAGTCTTGCTTCTCACTTCACCTCCCTGTTTCTGCGCCTCTACAGGAACTGACTCCCCGCACCCACTCCAGAAGAGTTTAATGTCCTTACAGTTAAGAGCACACAAAGAGCTCAAACTTCTACTCTCAGTGGATGCAACTAATAAGTAGGGAGGCTAGGGTGGAACTCTGTGGACCTATAGCACTTCTGATCCAGCCAGCTGTCTCCTCTTCTTCCTCTAAGCTTTCTGTAACCTGGACTTCATCATGAAAAGGCATTTGGGTATAAACAGCCTGCTGTGGGTCCAACTGACCTCATTTTCTAAGGAATCCAGAATCCAAGGTTCTCGGTCAGGTCCCTGGATTAGCAACATCAGCATCACCCAGCGACTTGTTAGCAATACTAATTCTCAGGCTTGTCAGGTCGGAAACACGGGGGGATGAGCTCAGAAACACAGGTCAGCAAGCCCTGGGGGAGATGGGTGGTATTTCATGTATGCTCAAGTTTTAAAACCACTGTCCTAATCTACAACCAGGAGAAGAGAAAATAGATGAATGGGACCTTCTAAGAATCAAATCCCTATACACATCCAAAAACTTCTCCAACAGGGTAAAAAGGGGAGCCACATACTGGGAAAAAGTATTTGGTAATGATATATCAGATAAGGGACTTATATCTGGAATTTATAAAATATTTGAGTCCACAATAAGATAAATGTAAATAATCCAATTGAAAAATGAGCACAGGATATGAACAGACACTTCACCAAGGAAGACACTGAGATGGCCAACAAGTACATGAAGAAATGTTCAAAATCCCTAGCTCTAAGAGAGATGCAAATCAAAACAACTGTGAGATAGCATCTCACACCAGTAAGGATAGCAAAATTTAACAGAGTAGCAAACAACAAATGCTGGCGAGGTTGTGGAGAAACTGGAACCCTTATTCACTGTTGGTGGCAGTGTAAAATGGTGCAACCACTGCGGAAGGCGGTATGGTGCTTTCTCAAAAAAAGTTGCAAATAGAAATACCATTTGACCCAGCAATTCCTCTACTGGGAGTATACCCTAAAGAAACCATAATTGTCACCCAGGCAGATATATGCACATCCACGTTTATTGAGGCTTTGTTCACAATAGAAAAGAGTTGGAAATAACCTAAGTGCCCATCAACAAACGAATGGATAGAGAAGCTCTGGTATATTCACACAATGGAATATTACATTGCATTGGAAAAAACAAGGAACTCATGCAATATTATTCAAAATGAGTGACCCTAGAGGTCATTATGCTAAGTGAAATATCTCAGTCACAAAAGGACAAATACTACATAGTGCCACTGTTGTAGAACATGACTGACATCAGGTTTGGGGTGAGAATAAGAAAAATTGGATAAGTTATGTGAACTGCATTGAAAGAGATGAGGGAGAGAACAGTTTAAAAGCAGTATATGATCGGGTATTATGGTTATGACAAGAGTCCAGAATGAAGGCTGCATAGTGGAGTGTACTCGAGCAGGGGGGGGGGAGGGAGCGGGGGGGCGTAATTGTATACCAATGAGAGAATTTTTCTTTTACTTTTCAAAAACACGAGCGAACTGGGATGGGAAGGGTGGGCAGGGAGAAAAAATGCAACAATGAATGAATGGAAATCCAAAATCTCTGTAAATATTCATTAAAATTAAAAAGAAAAAATACCACTGTCCTAGACAATAAACACCCACTTCTCCCCAGTTCCCCACCAGGCCTACTTGTGTGACTTCCTGGCCCCGGTCCCTAGCTGCAGAGCACCACCCTCTAACCTTGAGAGAGTTGTAATTCAGAATGGTACTGTAGGACAGAGGGCACTGCCCGAGAGGGCTCCCACAGCCATAAATTATAACTAAAGCTGATTGCCTCCTCTTTACCCCATGGAGCAATGGGTGAGTTAAAACAACTGATCTTTAAGTTCACACCTCAACACTTAACCCAACACACCATGAAGGTGCCTTTCACAGAACACACCTGGAGAAGTTCCCAAAATAAAGCAGAAGGATCAGTTAAACTTCAGAGCAGCTCTACCCACTGTTCAGCCTCCACACACCTTTTTTTTCCCTGCCCCTTGTCTGACTTGTCATAATGGCTTTTCCAGATGCCTTTCTTTCTCCTTAAGCTCTCTCCTCCCCACCCTCCCTTTCCGTACCAACAGAGTGCTCTCCCATGGTTCAGATCTGTTGTTCATAAGGTCCTTTCTTCATACCTATTTAATCTATGCTGAGCAAATTTTTCAAGAAGAAGAATGTTATCAGGATCAGAGGAAGATTAATCAACAATCTACCTTATACAGCTGACACAACCTTGCTTGCTGAAAGTGAAGAGGACTTTGAAGAATTTGCTGCAGAGCCTTCAATATAGATTAAATCTCAACATTAAGAAAACAAAAATTCTCACCACTGAACTGATAAGCAATATCATAAAGAGATGGAAAAATACTTAAATTGTCAATAACTTCATCTTGTTTGGATCCACAATCAACACCCTAGGTACCAGCAGTCAGAAAGGAGACCTGGAGACTGGGAAAGTCTGCAGTCAGGGACCTATTCAAATTATTGAGGAGAAATGATAACAGTTTAACACTCAGATGTGCCTGACTCAGGCCAAGGTCGTTTCAGTCACTTACTATGCATCTGAAAACTAGACAATGAATGAGGACAGAAAAAAACCAAATAGATATATCTTGGGTAAATTGTAGCCAGAGTGATCCTTGGAGGCAAGGTTGGCAAAGCTTCATCTCACATACTTTGGGCATGTTGTTAGGAGAAGCTATTCTTTGGAGAGGGACATCATGCTTGGAAATGTGAAGAGTTGGTGAAAGAGAAGGCCCTCAATAAGATGGATTATCACAGTGACCGCAGCAATGGGCTCAAATATGTTAGAGATGGTAAGGATGGCACATAATAGGACTGGGTTCAATTCTGCTGTTCATAGGGTCACTATGAGTCATACTGAACCCATGGCATCTGATAATGACAAGAACATAATCATCCTTAACCTTGCAAGTTGAAGTCACCTTCACTTGCAAGTTGAAATCACCTGGACCAACCACTGGGACAAGCCTCATGCCAATTGAATCACAATATCTTGTTGGAAAAGGGTACAACAATGACACAGTATTTACATTCCCCAGATGATCCTACTGATACAGGGCTGAGAACCCCCACAAGCCAACCACAATGTGGCATAACCTTCATTCTACCTTCTCCTACGGCACTTTCCTTCCACAACCATCTGCCTTTTCTCATCTCTTCTCTCTCACTCCCTCCAGTACTGTACTTCTGCCTCTCCATTCGCTGTCCTTGCCCGCTCCTGGCTTCAGCCACCAACCCTCCCCACCATATACCCCATCCCTCAACGTACTTTTCCCTTCACCTCATACTAGCTTTTAGTTGTTCAGACATCCGTTCCTGTTGTTATGTACTGTTAAGTCAGTTACAACTCATAGTGACCCTATGAACAACAGATCTGAATCTATCCTGCATCATCTTCATCATCTCTGACATGCTTGAGCCCGTTGTTTTGTTTTGCTTTGTTTTTATTTTCTCTTCTTTCTGTTACAACTTTTTTACTTTTCTTACATACTTTAAATACTAGATTCCTAATAACAAAAATAAGTGTAAGAAAATTGCCTTAAAAATAGAATATTAAAGGATTTTCTTCAAAGCTTAAACATACACGCAGAAAAACAAAATTTATATATTTTTTTATTATTTTTGTGTGCGTGTACTGTCAAATCAGATCTGACTGATACAGGAGGAGATTGTCCCTCCTTTCCCGGCAGAGCATCTGGTGGATTCGAACCATGCGCCTCTGGGATTGTAGTTGCAGCTCCTTGCCACTAGGCCACCAGAGCTCCCCTCAAAATTTATATTTTCACTCATGAGCCAGATGAACGATTTTAACATTGTCATATTTGGCTCTTTTTTCCATTTTTCTAAATTTATTATTAATTTCAATGAAAATTTGCAGAGTCTTTGGATTTCCATTCACTCATTGTTGCACTTTTCTCCCCTCCCAACCCTCTCCCCCTGTACACTCCCCTCTTGGAAAAGTAAAAGAAAAATTCCTTTATTGTTTTACAATCCCTCCCCCCAAGTCCACTCTACTCTGCAGCCTTCACTTTGAACTCCAGTCATGACAAAAATACCTAATCACATATCCATTTTAAACAGTTCTCTCCCTCATCTGTTTCAGTGCACTATACATTATTAAACCCATCTTTCTCAGACTCCCGACCCCAACCCCGAGGTCAGTCCTGTTTTACAACAGTGGCACTATGCAGTATTTGTCCTTTTGTGACTGAGATACTTCACTCAGCATAATGTCCTCCAGGGTCACCCATTCTGAATACTATTGCATGAGTTCCTTGTTTTTCAATGCAGCATAGTATTCCATTGTGTGAACATGCCACAGCTTCTCTATCCATTTGTTTGATGATGGGCACGTAGGTTGTTTCCAACTCTGCTATTGTGAACAAAGCCACGATAAATATGGTGTGCATATATCTGCTTGGGTGGCAGTTATGGTATCTTTGGGGTATATTCCTAGGAGTGGAATTGCTGGGTCAAATGGTATCTCTGTTTGCAACTTTTTGAGAAAGCGCCATACTGCCTTCCACAGGGGTTGCACCATTTTACACTCCCACCAACAGTGAATAAGAGTTCCAGTTTCTCCACAACCTCACCAGCATTTGTTGCTTGCTGTTCTGTTAAATTTTGTTATTCTGACTAAGGTGAGATGATATCTCATAGTTGTTTTGATTTGCATTTCTGTCAGAGCTAGGGATTTTGAACATTTCTTTATGTGCTTGTTAGCCAACTGAATGTCTTCTTTGGTGAAGGGTCTGTTCATATCCTGTGCCCATTTTTCAAATGGATTATTTACCTTTATCTTGTTGTGGTGCTCAAGTATTTCATAAATTCTGGATATAAATCCCTTATCTGATATGTCATTACCAAATATTTTTCCCAGTCTGTGGCTTCCCTTTTTACCCTGTTGGAGAAATTTTTGGATGTGCATAGGGATTTGATTCTCAGAAGAAAATCTATTTTATCTTCTCCTGGGTGTAGGGTTCTCAGAATACTTGGAAGACTTGTTTATGTTGTGGATTAGGACTTGTAGCATTCTTCCAAGCTTTTCTTTAATAAAGATTATAGTCCTTGGTTTTAGTCCTAGGTCCATGATCCACCTTGAGTTGGTTTTTGTATATGGAGTGAGGTGTGGATCTTGCTTGAGTGTTTTTCAGATACTTTTCCAATTTTGCCAACACCATTTGTTAAAAAGGCTGTCATTTCCCCACATAACTGATTTCATCTCCTTGTCAAAAATCAGTTGACCATAGGTAGATGGGATGATTTCTGGGTTCTCAATTCTATTCCATTGATCTATGTATTTGTCATTTTACCAGTACCAGGCTGTCTTAACCACTACGGCAGTGTAATAGGCCCATTACAAAACAGACCCATTACAAAAGAAGAAATTGAAAAGGTAATACAACAACTTCCAACCAAAAAAAAAGCCCTGGACCAGATGGCTTTACAAGTTAATTTTATCAAACATTCAGAGAAGAACTGTCACCAATTCTACATGAATTATTTCAGAAAATAGAAAAGGATGGAATTCTTCCAGATTATTCTATGAAGCAAACATATCCTTGATACCAAAGCCAGGAAAGGACACCACCAAAATAGAAAACTGTAGGTCAATATGTCTCATGAACATAAATGCAAAAATCCTGAATAAAATACTGGCCAATAGAATCCAATGATACATCAAAGAAATAATTCACCATGACCAAGTGGGATTAATTACAGGTACACAAGGATGGTTCGACATAAGGAAAACAACTAATGTAATTCATCACATTAACAAAGCAAAGAACAAGAACCACATGATCCTGTCAATTGATACAGAAAAGGCCTTTGACAAAATCCAATACACTTTCTGATTAAAATACTCAGAAAATAGGATTAAAGGGGAATTTCTTCAATATTGTAAAAAGTATTTATGCAAACCCAAGAACCAACATTGTTCTCAATGCAGAGAGCAGAGCCCATTGTTATAGTCACTTTATCAATCCATCTCCTTAATGGTCTTTCTCACTCTCACTCTCCACCTTTCCCAATATGATAAATTTCTCCAAGCACTGCCCCCTCTGACATGCCCAAAGTATATGAGAGCAAGTTTCGCCATCTTTGCTTCTAAGGAGCACTCTGGTTGTACTTTCCCCAAGACACATTTGTTTGTCCTTTTGGCAGTCCATGGGATATTCAGCACTCTATTCAAATAACATAATTCAAATATGTCAATTCTTCTGTCATCCTTATTCACTGCCCAGCTTTCAGAAGCTGTGAACTTTATCTCTCAGTATGGCTTTCCAGTGTGGAGGACTGACTATGTGGAGGGGCAGGACTGGACTAGTAAGGGATGTTGGCTTATCCACAAAGGGATTGGCTAGCTATCATTCCACAAGGGGATTGACCAGTCTCAACAATCTATAAGAGGATTGGCTAGTCTCATCAATAAAGTCAACAGCTCTAGTTGCAAACTAGAAATTCTTCCCCACCATAAGAGGAAGGTGACCACGCCCAACCCGGTGAAAAGTAGGACACACTTTGGAACAGAAGTAGCAGTAGCAATGGCTGAACTGGAGAACTGTTGGGAGATGGGACTTAGGGCAGGAATAGGGACAAGGGAAGAAGCCAACAGTGACAGGACTGAGAATGCTGTTGGACAGTTGGGTAGAGAGCTAATATTGGCAGGACTGAGAACTTGGAAATGTCATGAGGCTTGAGGCTGAGGTGCCTACGTGCACATTTTGGGACCTGTCTTGATTGAATTCTGTTATTAATCTGAATTATAATCTTTTGACTCCTCCAAGATGGTCTATGAGCTATCACATTGAATTTTGGACCCAACAAAGCTGTAAGATTAGTGTTGGGATGAGTAGAAAGAAACATGGGAGTTTGGAGGACATGTCTGACCTCTTGGGAATTGGTTTTATGTTATTTATGCTGTGGAAGGGGACAACTCCCCACTATGGAGTTGGTAAAGGTCAGATATGGTGCTCCCCATGTGGCCTTTGCTCTTTTACAGAAGTATAGGAAGCAATTGAAAATATTAGGACTTGTAAATGTGCTTTGGTCCTTAAACTGCATCCTTGCTGTTTAGAATTTTGGAGAGGTCCTTGACAACAGATTTTCCCAATCTAATGTCTTTTGATTTCTTGACTACTGTTACTATGGAGATTTATTGTTGATAATTGATAATTTCAATCTTGTCCTCATCTGTTATGACATTATCTATTGGGATAGTGTTTTCTTGATGTTGAAATGTAACTCATCTTGAAGTCTGTAGTCTTTGATCTTCAGCAAGTGTTTCAC
>NW_006399821.1:13771439-13773138 GCF_000299155.1 Elephantulus edwardii
GGAATGGGAACAAATACAGAAATCTTCCAAATTTCCTAACATAGATTAGTGCTTTTTGATCTTATACAAGGACAGCAGCCTCCAATCACAAATAATCTTCACCCAATTTTATTCTCCTTTTATAATTGTTCAAACAAATATTTCCTACCTGTAGTGTCATTTCCTTAACAATGGGATGGCCTGTTTTCTCTAGGTTAAATACTCCTCCTACTCTTACTTCTGTGAGTCATCACATCTTCAAGACTGGAGAACTCTGCTACCGCATTACTATTAGGTAAACAAGAGAGGATTCTCTGGGAATGATCTAGTATTAATTAACAATAAATCAAAGAGGAGCCTTAATATTCCAAGGGAAGCAAAACTCACCTGACCTGGGAGATATCTTAGAACTGGGGACGTAAAGAAACTGTGAAATCTCTGGGTAGTACAAACTGTTAACAGATTCAGCTGCTAATCAAAGTTTCAAATTCATCCTGAGGCAACTTGGAAGAAAGACCTGACAGTATACTTCCAAAAAAGTCAGTCCATTTGGAGCACAATTCTACAGTGACAAATACTTAGACACTGAATCAGAGCTGACTTTGTAGCTGTTGGACTGAAAAAGTATCTTGACGTAACTGAGCTAGAAAAGTTCCGTCTGTAGTGGAGACAGAAGCCAGAGTGAAGCACATGCAGGCTTCTGAAGGAAGGAACACCTGCCTGGACTTTGAAGCTTCACAAAGAAGTCAGGAGTTCATCGCTCTCCAAGCATTTACCCAACTTGGATGAAGCTTCTCTGTGGTGGCATACAAACAAAATCGTAGTCATTGCTGTTGCTTACCTTCCAGTGGATTTTCCGAGGCAGAAAATCACATGGGAGGAAATAATCAATAAATTTTTTTGAATTCCAGAAGCCAGATTTTTAAAAAAGTAACTTCCTACTACCTTTCAATTTTCTATCAATTATTTCTTCAACTATAAAAAGAGAAAATATTGAAGTTGTCAAGGATTTCCTTTTACTTGGACCCAAAATCAACACCCACAGAAGCAGCAGTCAAGATGTGTGGCACTTGGCAAAGGTGTTACAAATGTCTTCTTTAATTTTTTAAAAAGCAAAGATGTTGCTTTAAAAAGGAAGGTGTGCAGTGCAACTCCTGTGGAAGGCGGTATGGCGCTTTCTCAAAAAGTTGCAAATAGAGATACCATTCGACCCAGCAATTCCACTACTGGGAATATACCCCAGAGAGACCATAACTGACATCCAGGTAGATATATGCACACCCATGTTTATCGTGGCCTTGTTCACAATAGCAAAGAGTTGGAAACAACCTAAGTGCCCATCAACAAACGAATGGATAGAGAAGCAGTAGTATATTCACACAATGGAATACTACGCTGTATTGAAAACAAGGAACTCGTACAATATACAAAATGGGTGCCTCTGGAGGACATTATGCTGAGTGAAGCACCTCAGTCACAAAAGGACAAATACTGCATGGTGCCACTGTTGTAAATCAGGACTGACCTCGGGATTGGGGGAGACTGAGAAGGATGAATGCTGCACTGAAACAGATGAGGGAGAAAACTGTTTAAGAGGGGAAATTATTAGGCATTTTTGTCATGACAGGAGTCCAGAGTGAAGGGTGTATAGTGGAGTGGACCTGGTGGGAGGGATTGTAAAACAATGAAAGAATTTTTCTTTTACTTCTCCAAGAGGATA
>NW_006399821.1:13773353-13782015 GCF_000299155.1 Elephantulus edwardii
TGCTCCATTCATACAACAGCTGCTTGGTCTAGGTATATATAGGTTTCTCATCAGTACAATTAAGTGTTCCAGGATTGCCATTCTTCTCAACGTTAGTCGTAATTTGTTGGGCTTCACACAGTCAAATGTCTTTGCATAGTCAATAAAGGCACAAATAGACATTCTAGTAATCTTTGCTTTCAGCCAGAATCCATCTGATATCAGCAATGATACCCCTTGTGCCATAACCTCTTCTAAATCCAGCTTGAACTTCTGGCAGTTCTCTGTCTGTGTACCATTCTAGCCATTTTTAAATAATCTTCAGTACTATTTTGCTTTCATGTGATAGTAATGCTATTGTTCAATAATTTCCACATTCTGTTGGATTACCTTTCTTAAGAATGGGAATATGGATCTCTCCCAGTCAGCCAGCCAGGTAGCTGTCTTCCAAATGTTCTTACAAAGACTGGTAAGCACTTCCTGGGCTGTAGATTAGTGGAAACATGTCAATTAATATTTCATTAATTCCTGAGGCCTTATTTTTTTGTCAATGCCTTTAATGCAGACCCTCAATGAGATGGAATGACACAGTGACTGCAGCAATGGTCTTGAGTGTGTCAGAAATTATGAGGTTGGCACAGGATAAAACAGGGTTCAGATCTGTCATTCATAGGGTCACTATGTGTTGCATTCAACTTGGTAACACCTAACAACAACAACAACATATACATTTAAAAGCTAGACAGTGAGTAAGAAAGGCTGAAGAGTAATTTATGTCTATGAAGTATGATGTTGTCAAAAAATATTGAATAGCCCATGGACTGCCAAACTATATCTAGCACTTCTTAAAACGTAGGATGGTAAGACTGTAGCCCACATGTTGTTGTTTGCTATCTCTTGAGTTGGAATGGACTCATAGCTGAACTGCTAGCATGTTTTCAGAGACTGTAAATTGAATGGGAAATGTGACTCTTCTTTTACCCACAAAGCCACTCATAGATTCAGATTTTCTGTCTTTGGCTTGGTAGCACAATTGCTTTATCACCGAGTCACCAGAGCTCAAATATTGGGCATGTATTTGGAAGGGCCTGGTCCCAGAGAAGAACATCATGATTGCAAAAATAGAGGATCAGTGAAAAAGTGGAAGAGCCTCAAGGGGATAGAATAATACAGTGACTTCAACAATGGGCTTTAAGCAAAGCAGAGATTGTAAAAATAGCACAAGATCAAGGATGGGTTTGTGCACTGTGAGGCCATGACACAGCCCTAGCTTTGCAGAGTCCAAGGTCTAGTGAGAGAGTGAGACATAAACAGTTATAAAGCAATGCTTGTGATTTTAAAAAGCTGTCAATGTGTGATTGGAACACAGGGAAACTATCAACCTATAAGTTCAGGGAGATAAGGACAAGGTCTGGTCCTGAGGCTAGCAAAACGCCTAAGCCTTAAAGCAGGGACTTTCATGTATTCTGCCTGGTGAAATGTGGTCCCTTTTATCCAGGTTCCTAGTTCTCAAATTTACTGGAATTGTTGTTATTCTGTTATGTACCATTGAGTTAACTTCAACTCATAGCAACCCTATGAACCCTGTCCTATCCTGTACCATCCTCATCATCTCAGATTACTTGAGTCCATGGTCACAGGTACCATCACTCCATCTCATTGAAGATCTTCTCTTACACTGACCTTTCATGCCCAACATCTGTGAGAAGAAGCTTTGTCATCCTTGCCTCCAAGGAGCACCCTGGCTGCACTTTCTCCAAGACACATTTGCTTGTTTTTGTGACAATTTATGGGATATTCAATACACTTCTCTAAAACCACAACTAAAAGGCATTTACTTTACTAAAATTAGGGAATCATTTCTAAGGTTTCTCATGTTGTCATTATGTGTCATCAAGTCGCTTGCAACTCATAGTGACCATATGTACAACAGCCCTGAATCCTACTCTATATTGAGCCAAATTCATTGTCTCTGGCACCCCAACCCCCAATACCCCAGTTAATGGGGCAATCGATCTCTTCCAGGGGTTTCCTCTCTTGTGCAGTTCCCTCACCCTTACAAGCATAATGTCTTTCTCTAAGGACTGGTCCATCCTAGCCACATACACAAAGCACGTCAGACAGAACTTCAAAGTCCCTGCCTCTGTGTGAAAAACAATGTGTATGAACTTTGTAAATAAACCTGTATAAAATTTTAAAAAATTAAAAATTTTTGTTTATTCTCTTACTAGTCCATGTTATATTGAATACCCGTCTCCAGCAACAGATCAGTGGTAAACAAAGTGGTATTGGACCTGGTACAAAGAATGCAAACATTAAAAAGTGGATGACTTTGCTGACAACTGGCAGAAGAACAAAAAGCAATCATGTTTTCACACTCAATGACGTAGAATTCATCTTTAATTCACTTCTTTCTCCTCATGACTCACTATCACTACAAACTAATCCCATCGCCTTTGGGTTGCTGACCTTTCCTCAGAATTCTGAGACTGTATATGTGAATGAGAGCAAATCGCTTCATCTTTCTCCCATAGAGCAGTAGGTAAATTGGAACCTCCAATTTTTCAATTAGCAGCACAACACATAGCGCACAATGCCACCAGGGTTTCTTAGTTCTCTTCCCAAAGGAATTTGTTCTTTGATGCCTCTTAGCTTTCTTCTGATAATCCAACTACCAAGTCCCCACATCACCACTCCCAGTAGGCCTCGCCTATCTCCTTGCCTCTAGTTTGCCTTCCTCCTGCCCACCCCAGGGCTTCTTATCTTGCTATGTTGTTGTTGTTATGTGGCATCAAGTCACTTGAGACTCATAGTACAAGAGCCCTAAACTCTGCTCTGTCCTGTGCCAATCACACTGTCTCTGACACTCCCATCCCGATTATCCCAGTCACTGAATCAGTCCACCTCATAGAGGGGCTTCCCCTCCTGCGCCATCCCTCTACCCTCCCAAGCATGATGTCCTTATCCAAGGACTAGTCTCTCCTTACAACATGTCCAAAGTATGTTAGATGGAGCCTCAGAATCCTTGCCTCCAAGGAGCCACCCTGTTTAACCCTTTCCAGGACAAATCTGTTTGTTTCCTAGTAGTCCGGTATTCTCAATACTCTTCTCCAGCACCACAGCTCAAAGGCATCAATTCTCCTTCTATCCTCCTTGGTCATTGTCCAACTCTCTGATGCATAACAGGTGATTGCGAAGACCATGGCCTGTATCAGACACACCTTAGTCTCCAGAGAGACACCACTGCTCTTCAGCACTTTGGAGAGGTCCCTAACAGCAGACTTTCCCATGGCAATGCGCCTTTTAATTTCCTGGCTGCTGGTGCCAAGACTGTTGACTATGGAGCCAAGCAAACTAAAGCTGTGTACAATCTCAATCTCTTCACCATCCATCCTGATGCTGCCAGTTGGTCCAGTGATGAGAATCTTTGTCTTCTTGACATTGAGCCTCAATCCATATTGGAGGCGGCAATCCTTGACCCTCTGCAGCAAGTCCATGAGGTCCTCCTCAGTTTCGGCAAGCAGGGTTGTGTCATCTGCATAACGCATATTGTTGATAGATCGTCCACCAATCTTGACCCCACACTTCCCCTCATAGAGTCCAGCCTCCCGGATAATCTGTTCAGCATATAGGTTGAAAAGGTATGGAGATAGTATGCATCCCTGGCGTACACCCTTCCCAATTTTGAACCATGCAGTGTTCCCTTGCTCTGTTCTGACGACTGCCTCCTGGTCCAAGTATAGGTTTCGCATTAGAACAATCAAGTGTTCTGGGATTCCCATTCTTCTCAGTGTCAGCCACAGTTTGTCAGCCACAGTTTGTTATGATCCACACAGTCAAACGCCTTTGCATAGTCAATGAAACACAGCTTGCTATAAGCATGAATTTTACCAAATCCCTCCCTCCTCAGGAAGCTCGAAGCTCGTGGTAGCCCAAGAGATCAACTCCTCTTCTAGCTTTCCAAATTGTCTGTGAGGACCCACTCTCGGTTTCTAAAGTCCTCCAAACACCCACCCCTCTCAGCTCATCCCTCTTCCAGACCCTGCCTCCCAGCTAGTGCTGAACTTCCTTCAAGACATCAAATATCTGAGCTCTTTTTCCTAGCTTCTTGTTGTTGCTGGTTGCATTGAGTCAACTACGGACAACTTATAATGATCCCTGCACAATAGAAGGAAACAATGCCAGGCCCAGGGTCCTCTGCATATCACTGGTTTCCTCGAGTCCTTTATGGCTGTCACAGTGTAGCCTGAGTGCCTTCCAACCTAGGAGGCCCATCTTTTAGCATATATCAGATGATCCATAGAAGTTTCACTGACTAATTTTCAGAAGTAAATCTCTCACCACATATTTCTTCCTAGTCTTAGTACGGAAGCTGTGCTGAAACCTGTCCATCATGGCTGACCCTGACAGTATTTGAAATATTGTGTTGTCAGGTTCGTTCAAGTCACCTACAACTCTTAGTGACCCTGTGAACAATGAATCTGAACCTTGCCCTATTCTGTACCATTCTCATCGTCTTTGACACAGTTGAGCCCATTGTTGTAGTCACTGTGTCAAACCGCCTTATTGAGGGTCTTCCCCTCTGTTACTGACTCTCTCCAACTTTCCAAGCATGATGTCTTCTTGCAAGGACTACTGGCTCCTCCTACCATGTCCAAAATATATGCAACAAAACTTCACTCTTTCTGCCTCCAAAGGGCATCCCAGCTATACTTTCGCCAAGATTTATTTGTTCTTTTTGCAGTACATGGCAGCTTCAGGTGCTTGCTTCAGCAGCACATATACTGAAATTGGAATGATGCAGAGAAGATTAGCATGGTCCCTGTGCAAGAATGACACATACGGGAGATTCAGTCTCTTTTCTATTACCACAACTCAAAGGTGTCTATTCTTTGTCTATCATCCTCATTCATTGTTGAACTTTCAGGTGCTTAACAAGTAAAAAGACTGTGGCTTTAATTAAGTGCACCTTAGTCCTTAGACGGATATCATTGCTCTTAAGCATCATAGAGAGATCCTTGGCAGCAGATTTACACAATGTAATATATCTTTTGATTTCTTGAATGCTGGTGCCACGGATGTTAAAATAAGATGAAGCTGTTGATGACTTCAATCTTCTCTCCATCTACTATGAATTTAAATACTAGTGACATAACGTCCAACATCATAGCGACATACGCATCACCACACAGGACAAACTGATAGAATGGTTTCCTAGCTCTAGAGAGGAAATCTACCTCTTGTGTTCCTATTATGCAAATTAGTCATTTTAGGTGAGGCACCCAGCTCATTTAATATATTAAATGCCTTTATGCAGTCTCACAACAAACAGGTCAAATCTAGGACAATTAAACCCAGCTGAGCCACAGTATGGATGATTCCTGCCCATATTCAGGGTCTAGCTGGAGCACATCAACAGGCCAGAAAAACCTCTGCTCCCCCACCTAGTAGAATATGGTCTTCTAAACTATCCTTCTAAACTTGAGAATTTCCTTGGCTTTGCAAGTTGACGTTTCAAGGATGGAGATGCTGAGATGGAGTCTGGTTTGCAGGGCATTCACTAAGAGTCGGCATCTGCAGCTGGGAGGATGGAAGGACACCAGGCACAGGGAGAGTCTGGGCTGTGCTACGTCCTAGTCTGCTGAGAGGGCTCTAAGATCTACCAAGGCCAGCCTCTCTTTACACCTCTTTACACCTCTTTACACCTCTGCTTGCATTGGCCATTGGATGCAGACATCTCAGAATATGCGTAGTATCTGACAAGGTGGCACTTGGAAGTCCAAGCAGACCCTGAAAAAGCTGTCTCTGCCTACTGTGCTGTCAAGTAGCTGGGCTATAGGCACTGCCTCAGGGAGGATATTGGGGACCAGTACACCATACTGGTTGTGTGGAAACAAGAATATAATAATAGGACCTACTTTGGGGTAATAGGAGTAGGCATGTCAGAGACAGTGACATTGGCTCAGAATAGGATAGGGTTCACAGCTTTTGTGCATAAGGTTCACTGTGAGTCACAAGTGAGCCAATGGCACATAACAATAACATCCTTGAAGAGCTGTTTCACGGTGAGACAAGTTGAGCAGATGGCACACACACACCTGGCATAGCAGATACCCAGTCTTGCAGCTCTTCTTGTCACAGATCAAGGAAGATAGGCTAGTTCTCTCCTTTCTTTGTTGTTGTTGTTGTTACATATGATGGAGTCAGAATTGACTCAGAGCTGACCCTCAGGTAGGTTTTTAGAAGCTATAAACTACATGGGAGGAAACTGTCCATCTTTGTGCTGTAGAGCAGCTGCTGGATTCAAGCCGTATGCCTTCGGGTTGGTAGTGCAATGCCTTACCAGCATTCCCGCTTCCTTAAGCTTAGTCAATAAATATTAACTCTTAGAATGTGTACAGTACTATTGTAGACGAACATAACAAACAGCCCGCCCTAGTGGAGCTTACAGTCTAGTGGAGGAGGCCAAAGAAATAATAAACATAGTAAGTAAAATGATGTTGTATGTTAGCTGATGGTAATATGGGCAAAAAGAAATGAACAGCTGTGTTAGAAGAATCAGATTGCTAGTATGAGAATGTGCGCACTCAACAGGTGGTCAGGGAAGGCCCCCGTAAGAAGGAAAAATTGGAAGGAGCTGAGAGAGTTAGCAAAGTGACATCTTGATGTTGTCCTTGTTAGGTGCCATCAAGTGGACTACAGCTTCTGGAGACCCTATTAAGAAGAGATCTGAACCTTCCCCTGTACTGTGTAGTCATGATCCCTGAAATGCTAATTATTCTGTCACTGTATCATTGACAATTTTAATCTTTTCTCCATCTGTCATGGTGTTGTCTATTGGTACAGTGGTGAGCATTTTTGTTTTCTTGATGTTGAAATGTAATCATATCTGAAGGCTGTGCTTCTTTTTTTTTTTTTTTGACACCTGACAGGCTGTGCTCCTTGAGCTTCTGCAGCAAGTGTTTCAATTTCTCACTTTCAGCAGGCAAGGTTACAAGTTGCTGATGAGTCCTCTTCTAACCATGATGCCACGTTCTTCTTCGTATATTCCATCTTATCAAATTATTTGTTCAGCACACAGATTGAACAGGTACAGAGAAAAGAATGCAACCCTGGTGCATACCTCTCATGATTTGAAACCTGGCAATGTTCCCTCCTTCAGTTCAGACAACCATCTCTTATTCTAGGTCTAGGTTTCCCATAAAGTGTTCTGGGATTCCAGTTCTTCTCAATGCTATCCGTAATTTGTTATGATCTATACAGTTTAATGCCTTTGCATGGTCAATAAAAAATAGATAAACATCTTTTTGGTTGTCTCCACTTTCAGATAAAATTCACCTGAGATTAAGAGGGAAGTTCTTCATGCCAAGGTCTCTTCTGAATCTAACTTGAATCGCTGGAAGTTCCCTGTTAAGGTATTGTCCTGGAGAGGAAGAATTATATCTAGGGGAGAATGTTCCAGACAAAGTGGAAAGGCAGGGCAAAGGTCTTACAGGGAGAATATGCAAAGCTCAAGGGACTGATACAGAAGAACAAGATAAAGAGTGATATAGCAGTGGGAGTGGGGGCATGAGGTCAGGGAAACCACTCTCTGGTGGGATTATGGGCCACAATATGTTAACTCAAATTTGATCAGCTGTCACACAAAAATTTACAGGCAGCATAACCTGTTATACCACAGCTGGGGATGCAATCAGCAAAATTAAGACTGTGGGGAAAGTCCATAGGAAAACTGATCTCACTTCTTCAACAACCAAAAATAGAGAAAATTCCAAGGGGAAAAAAATTTGGGGAGAAAAAATATATAGGTTAAAAAGGGCCTGAGCATATCAACTAGTCACATGGTAGAGATTATATTTGGATTCTTAAGTCAAACTAATGGTCTTCTAATGAATAATAATGATTGTCATATAAGACAACTAACTAAATATTTTGTGATAAGAGATTGTTCACAGCTTCAGTTTGCTCAGCTCCACGGTCAACACTCTTGGCACCAGTAGCCAAGAAATAAAAAAACGTATTGCGATGGGAAAGTCTGCAGTTAGGGACCTCTCTAAAGTACTCAAGAGCAGCGGTGTCTCTCTGGAGACTAAGGTCCGCCTGATACAGGCCATGGTCTTTGCAATCACTTGTTATGCATCAGAGAGTTGGACAATGACTAGGGAAGATAGAAGGAGAATTGACGCCTTTGAGCTGTGGTGCTGGAGAAGAGTATTGAATGTACCATGGACTGCCAAGAAAACAAACAGATTCATCATAGAGAGGATTAACAGGCTGCTCCTTGGAGGCAAGGATTCTGGGGCTTCGCCTGACATGCTTTGGACATGTTGTAAGGAGAGACAGGTCTTTAGAAAGAGGGACATCATGCTGGGCAGAGAAGAGGGACAGCACAGGAGGGGAAGACCCTCTGTGAGGTGGATTGATTCAGTGACTGGGGTAATCAGGATGGTTGTGTCAGAGGCAATGAGATTGGCACAAGATAGAGCAGGGTTTAGGGCTGTTGTACATAGGGTCGCTATGAGTCTCATAACAACAACAAGAAGAAGAATTTACTATAAGCTGTCTTTAGGTATCATAATGCAATTGTAGATATATATGCAGAGAGAGAGGGGGAGGGAGAAAAGAAAGAAATAAATGAATATAGATAAGGATATATATATATATTGTTGTTGTTGTTGTTGTT
>NW_006399821.1:13782710-13787028 GCF_000299155.1 Elephantulus edwardii
AGAGGCTGTAAATCACTCGAGAGGACGTTGCCCATCTTTCTCCTGTGGAGAAGCTGGTGAATTCAAATCATCTACCTCTGGGTTGGCAGCAAGACTCCTTACCCACTAGAACACCAAAGCTCCACATATATAAACACATAATGAAGTCCTTATTTGGAGGACAGAAATACTTAAGTCTTCATGGATGAAATTGTATATTTCAGTATGGTTTTGGGGTTTTACATATTAAAGATTTTAATTGTTTGGTTTTTAAGGTT
The DNA here is from genome assembly GCF_000299155.1 of Elephantulus edwardii. Lineage (NCBI taxonomy): Eukaryota > Metazoa > Chordata > Mammalia > Macroscelidea > Macroscelididae > Elephantulus > Elephantulus edwardii. The sequence continues at coordinate 13,782,968 of NW_006399821.1, forward strand.
TTTGTCTTTTTAATTGACTTTAATTCAATCATTCATATATATGTTTTATAACAGTAAATACAATTGATCAAGTCTATTCATTACAATGTCTCATCAAATGCTCCCTGTCTCTTGCCCATCACCCTATCCATACATCTAATCTCTTTATGACTTACATACTATTTAATTTTGATATTTTAATTTTGCTTCTATTACCCAAGAAGCAGAAATTTTTACTTCTAATCTAGCCACAGTTTCCATTTTTTCCTATTGTTGCCTTGTATTTAAACATCAAGAATTCTTTTTATTCAGAAAGTAAGTTAATGTTCATATTTTCTTTGCTTTTTATGGCCAAAACAAAAGGAAGAAATACTGAAGAGAGATGAACAGATTTCAAAGAGTGGCATGAAAACACAAAACAAAGTTTTATAATAAAATGTGCAAGGAGATGCAGTCAAAAAAATCTACAAAGAAGAATATGCTCATCATTTCTCACCTGAAAGAACTGAAAAACAAATGCAAGCCTCAATTTGTAATACTAATGGATTCTACAGGCCAAATCTCAAACAATGCAAGAAGTATCAAAAGATTATGGAAAACACACAGTTACTGCATCAAAAAGAACTGGTCAACACTGAACCATTTCAGGAAGTAGCATATACTCAAGAACCAATAGCACTGAAGGGGAAAAAAATCCAAGCTGTACTGAAAGCACTGGGAAAAATATAAGGCCCCAGGAGTTTCTAGAATACCAACCAACCTGTTTCAACAAATAGATGCAGCACTGGACATGCTCACCAATCTCTGCCAACAATTATAGAAGGCAAATGCCTGGCCAACGGCCCGGAATAGAATCATATTTGTTCCCAGTCCCCCCCCCAAAAAAAGGTGATACAACAGAATGGAAAAATTATTGGGGGGAAACCATCATTATTAATACATGCAAATAAATTTTTACTGAATATTAATTTTAAATGGCTGGAATAGTGTATCTGCAGAGACCATAAATTCAAACTGGATTCAGAAGAGAGGCATTATTGTTGTTATGTTGCCTGTGATCCTTATGTACAGTTGTTCTGAAGCCTGCCCTGTCCTGAGCCAGTCTCAAACAAACCACATTGCCCCAGTTATTGTATCCTTTCATCTTATGCAGGATCTTCTTCTCCTGGGCTCTCCCTCAACCCTTCCAAGCATGATGTCCTTCTCCAAGAACCGGTCCCTCCTGGCCACATGTGACACACAGCTTCAAAATCCTAGCCTCCAACTAGAAACTTGGTTTCTCCCTCACCAAGACAGACCTATTTGTTTTCTTAGCCGTCCATGACTCTTCTCCAGCACCACAATTTGAAGGCATCAATTCTTCTTCTGTCATCCTTATTCATTGTCCAGTTCTCTGATGTATAGCAAGTACTTGTGAAGACCATGGCCTGGATTAGTCACACCTTAGTCTCTAGACTGACATCATTATTTTTCAGTACTCTGGAGAGGTCCCTATTAACAGATTTTCCCAGTGCAATTTGCCTTTTGATTTCCTGACTGCTGTTGCCAAGAGTATTGATTGTGGAGTCCAGCAAGCTGTAACTGCTAACAATCTCAATCTCTTCTCCATCTATCACGGTGCTGTCAACTGGCCCAGTGGTGAGAATCTTCATCTTTTTTATATTGAGCTTCAATCCATATTGAAGACTACAGTCCTTGACTGCAACAAGTGCTTCAAGTCTTCTTCAGTTTCAGCAAGTAAGATTGTGCTATCTGCGTAATGGAAGTTGTTGCTGAGTCTTCTTCCAATTCTGATGCCAAATTCCTCCTCATAAAGCCCAGCTTCCTGAATGATCTGTTTTGCATATAGATTGAAAAGGTATGGAGGTAAGATGCATCCCTGACACACTTCTTTCCTGACTTTGAACCATGCAATGTTTCCTTGCTCTGATCTGAGGACTGCTTCCTGGTCCAAGTATAGTTTTTGCACAAGCACAATCAAATATTCTGGGATTCTCATTCTCCTCAAGGTTAGCCACAATTTGTTGTGATCCACACAGTCAAATGCCTTTGCATAGTCAATGAAACACAGATAGACATTCCTCTGGTATTCTTTGCTTTCTGCCAAGATCCATCTGACACTGGTGATAATGTCTCTAGTGCCACAACCTCTTCTAAACCCAGCTTGTATCTCTCGTAATTCTCTGTCAATGTATTGGTCCATTTGTTTCTGGATAATCTTCCTCTAGATTTTGCTGGCATGTGATAATAGTGATATAGTTTGATAATTTCCACACTCTGTCAGGTCACCTTCTTTTTGGAATGGGAGAGGCATAAGGGATATCATTGCTGTTGTCAGATAGATCTTGGCTGAAAACAGAGGATACCAGAAAGATGTTTATTGGCAAAAGATGTTCTTGACTATGCAAAGGCCTGTTGTTGTTGTTATGTGCCATCGAGTTGACTAGAACTCATAGTAAGCCTATGAACAAAAGCTCTCAAATCTGTCCTATCCTGAAGCAATCTCACTGTCTCTGACACACTTACCCCTTTTACCCCAATCACTTTGTCAGTCCATCTCATCCAGGGTCTTCCTCTCTTGTGTTGTTCCTCCACCCTTCCAAGCATGATATCCTTCTTCAAGGACTGGTCCCTCCTGCTAACATGGCCAAAGTAGGTGAGACAACGCTTCAAAATCCTCCAAAGAGCAACTTGGTTTCACCCTACCCAGGATACACCTGTTTATTCTCTTGGTAGTCCATGGTATGTTTAGTACTCTTCTCCAGCACCACAACTGTAGCTCTTGACAAATTATAGCTAAATGGTAAGAATGGGTATCTCAGAATACTTCATCATGCTCATGTGAAATCTACACCTAGACCAAGCAGCAGTTACATGAACAGAACAAGGGAACTCTTCATGGTTTAAAATCAGGAAAGGTCTGCATTAGGGTTGTATCCTCTCTCCATACCTATTAAATCTATATGCTGAGCAAATCATCCAAGAAGCTGGATGATATGAAAAATATGGCTTCTAGATTGGAGGAAGACTCGTCAACAACCTGAATTATTTAAAAAAACAACAACCCCAATTTGAGTTATGCAGATGACACAACCTTGCCTTCTGAAAGTGAAGAAAATTTGAAACACTTGCTGAAGATCAATGACTACAGCCTTCAACATTGGTTTTATTTCAACATCAAGAAAACAAAAGTCTTCACCACTAGACCAACAGACAATATCATGTTAGATTAAGAATATTAAAACTATCAATGGTTTCATTTTGATCCACAGTCAACACCTATGGCAGCAACAGTCAAGAAGTCAAAAGACATGTTGCAGCAGAGAAACCTGCTGTCAGGGATTTCTCCAAAGTTCTAGAGAGCAAATCAGTTTAAATAAGGAAAACCTGATTCAAGCCAAAGTCTTTTCAGTTGCTTTCTATGCATCTGATAGCTAACAATAACTAAAGATGACAAAAGAATTGATATCTTTAAATTGCAGTGTTGAAGCAGAGCATTGTATATCCTGTGGACTGCCAAAAAGCTAACACATCTGTTTGAAGGAAGTATAATCAGAGTGTTCCTTTGAAGCAAGAATGGTGAAACATCCACTCACTTTCTTTATGCACATTTTCAGGAGGAACCAATTCTTGGAAAAATACATCATTTTGCAACAGGTAGAGGGCAGTGAAAGTGAGCAAAACCCTCAATGAGATGGACTGATGTAATGACCATGATGGGCTCGAATGTGATAAAGATGGTGAGGATGGCGCAGGATAGGGCAAGATTCAAGTTTGTTATTCATAGGATTGTTATGAGTTGTATTCAACATGATGGCACTTATCAAGAACAATAGTTAACCATTACTCACATTGTCTTTGTGGAATTTTGTTTATGCAATCCTTTTTGATGCCTCAGTTATGAAAAATGTAAGCTTATAAAATTGTTTTGTTTTTTTTATTTATTATTAATTTCAATGAAAATATACCAAGACTTTGGATTTCCATTCACTCACTGTTGCCCTTTTCTCCCCTCTCAACCCTCCCCTGCCACCAGTACACTCCCCTCTTGGAAAAGTAAAAGAAAAATTCTTTCATTGTTT